>NW_013953212.1:81891-112443 GCF_001266775.1 Austrofundulus limnaeus
CTTTTTGTTGTGCTCATATTTAGACGTCCGATTTTGCAAATGCTGCCTTCCTGAAATTTGGTATGCTTGTTTGTCTTTGTGTCTATGGTGTATAATGAAGTGATTGTGATGCTGTAATTCTGAGTGTTTTATGTGCTGCAGAACTGGAACCTGCTGTAAAACAGCAATTATGCTGAGTCAGGCTTGATTTTTAATAATCTTTTCTTGTTAAATAAATAAATCAAATCAAATCAAATGCCAGCAGGCAGAGTCCGCTCGCTGCTCCTCTCCACTTCAAATATGACGAACATTTAAAAAAAAAGTTCTGTAATTTATTTATCTATCAACACAATTTAAATTAGATGTATAGCCTGAAGTCTGTAATTTTGACACAATTTGGAATGGATTTTTACGAAGAGCAAATATTTCCCACTAAATTGGTCATGTGACTAGGACATAAGGGTGTCCACAGACTCCAGGGGATTGATCATCAAACTAACCGTTATCGGCTAAATACCACAATTAATCGTGATTGTTTTTTTTTTTTGCCAATATTGCCCAACCCTAATATAAAGTAGAACTACAAAACTTTGATCTGAATTCCTCCATATTGCAACTCAAAAAGTCCCGCCCCCGAGACCGTTTCTTTAAATCCAAATGAGGCACGTCACGCCCCGCCCCCTGCCACCTTTTTAAGTGTCTCATTCTAGTTTGATAGAGGGGTTTATGACTATATAGCTGCGCAGAAACCTTTTACAGTATTTACAAATGAATTAAGAGATGTTAACAATGGAAAACTGAACAGGTTGAAAAATATAACCCAAACTAGGGTTGGGCAATATTGGCAAAAAAATTATCACGATTAATTGTGGTATTTTTCCGATAACTATTAATTTGACGATTAATCCCCTGGAGTCCCTGGACACTCTTATGTCCTAGTCACATGACCAATTTAGAGAGGAGCACCGAGCGGTCAGTCTGTCTGGTGGTATTAATGGTATTAATCATCAAGTGCCAAAAATTAATCGATTAATGTTTTTCTGACGATTAGTTGCACACGATATGATAATGCCCAACACTAACCCAAACAACACAAAAATAGCTACAAAGCAACAGGTGAGACAACATTGTAATATTTTGCTCTCATAGACACCAAGTACAAAACAAAATGTGTTTAATTATTAAAAAAGTGGATTTTGCTGGATATTTCCCCTTATTAACTGATTCTCTAATCAGAGTTAGCCAACAGAGCTTTCTAAGTTCCTCTCAAGGTAAACTATGTCTCAAGCATTTTTTTTCTTTGGTCAAGGTGAGACACTTTGAACCAAATTACACCCTGTGAAGTGGCCTTATTGATTTCTGTCTCACTTTCCATATTTATTGACTAATATTTGTGTCAGTTTGCTGTTTAATAATTCGACCTGGTGTCACACAAACACAACATGTACGATATGTTCTGCCATGTAATCAAGGTCTCAAACTGCGTTTTGGTTCATCTGCATGTTTTATTGTAAACACAGAAACGGGGGGGAAAGCATCTGGTTTTAGGTGCTCTGAAAGAATTTGGTTTACTTTACAGCAGAGCCTGTGGCAAAGTTACGCAGAGCAGCCAAGCTGTAAAAAAGTGTTTTCATTTAGTTGTTTTTCACCCAATAGGAAACTGTCAGCCTGCCCTGGTGTTATCTGATGAAGAAAAATCTTCAGTTTCTGTCTAATGTCACAAATTAACGTGACAGTTTCACAGCTATCACGCTGATTCATCCAATAAACGAGAATATGTTTTTTTTAAATGCTTCTTAACTGATCTTGAGATGTAAAACCTGTTTCATTTCCTGGCTTAAAATGTATCTGAATCACAACAACAGTTACACAATCAGTAATGTAGAATCTACCTTTGTTCTGAAACATGTAGGAGCACGAAGTGACGACTCGTTTAGCCAAATGCAGGCAAACGCCAGCAGCAGTAGTCAGGCTGTGGTTTCGATACATTTTCATTGCTTATATCGCTACATCAAATTAAAGGGATTGGTTTTTTTTTTTCTTTTTCAAGTTTTATCGTCAGGGTTTGAAAGATTTGCAGTTGCTGAGAGATCTCATCTTTCTGCGAGCGAAGGGAACGTGCAATTACGCAAAGCACAAGCAAATTTAGAAGACATTTACATCAATTAGACAGCACAGGCGATGAGAATACAACACACAATCAAATATAAGACACTGATGCAAAAATACACAGAGGGTAGAGTAGTGTTGGCTCCACGCTGTAACACTGAGGAGTAGCTCTCAAACAGAAGTTGTTGAGGAAAAAAAATGTTTTGTTCATCAGCAGTTGTTGCCTTGAAAGTTAAGGATTCTCTGTGATTAAAAAAAACATTTCAGCTGATTCAAACCCTCTTTTACGAGTTATTGTCTCTGTTATACAGTTTCAAGGGCCAACAGAGTAAAGTTTTGATTGAAAAGAAAGAACTTTTTGTTAGACTTGTTTTGTTTATTACATCACTGTTTCTCTGAAGATGTAATTTATAGGGGTGCAACAATACATGTAACCGTATCGAACCGTTCAATACAGTGCTTTAGGTTCAATACACACTTGTATTGAACAATACAGATTTTTAAAATGTATTTTATCAGCTTGTCTTCTGAAGATGTTCTGTGTTGAAGGATCAGTGGATCTGTGTTCGACTACTCTACCTAGGTTGCATTGTCGAGCACAGATCCACTGAGAAACTTGCTTTTTCAGCAACATTTAATTTTTAAACTGTACTTTTGAGGTTAAACAAATGGTCATAATTAATTTAAATAAATTACAAGTTAAAAAGGGCATGGAAATTTCTCTATTTTTGTATCAAAAACATATCGAACCGTGAGACTTAAATTTTGAACCGAACCGAATTGTGAATTTTCTGTATCGTTGCACCCCTAGTAATTTAAACTATTGGTTGGTGGTAGCATATATGACCCCGGCACATACGCAAAGCACCAATGCACCAAACCTAGGAAGTCATGAGATCGGATTCATTGTTTTGGGTGGGGTCGCTAATTGGTGGACCCAATGGATAACCCTTCTTCAGGGCTAAACAAGAAAAACAATAGTTTTTTTTTTCCATTTTAGGTGAAGCCCCCTCCTCAAAAATGGGGTCTATTGTAAAAGCATTAGCTGGTGCAGTGTAGGTCGGACACATTGACATTCCGACCAAATTTCATGTTGGTCAGTGCAGCCGTTTCTGTGATACAATAGACCAAAAATCAATATGACCCCTGCTTTATAATAATGACGTTTTTACTGATTCCTACTGATCTAGATTTGGGAACGTGACATTTTCTCACCATATACAGTCAGGTTGACCATGTTCTCCCGGTTGCCGGCAGGAAACGTGGTATACTCGCAGATGTAGGCCGCTTCGTCAGAAAGCTGCAAGTTCGAGAACACGATGGTGGTGTCCTCCAGCGAGGGCGTACGGTGGCGGACCGCCGCCTGCTTGAAGCTGACCCGCTCCTTGAAGGGCGACAGGACGGACACGCCGAGGGCCGGGTTGGCGATGGCGACGTTCTGCTTGGTGCCGTTGAGCAGCTTCTGCCAGGTAACCTGAGAAATCTTGACCGGCGGGTTGCTGTTGCGGAAAGTGCAGCGCAGTTCCACCTGCGTCCCCACGAAGCCAGACTTACTGGAGTCCATCTCTACCATCTGTCCATGGCCAGCTACACAGAAAGGAGGAGAGAAGGAAACAAAATGAGCTGAAAGTCAAGGAGTCATTTTAGCCTCCTAGGTAGCACAGAGTCAAAAGCACTGATTCAGCCACACAGTATGACTGCCCCTCTCACACATCAGTGAAAAAGTTGGAACACGCTGGGTGGTTGTGTGTGAACGCTGGGGGACATGTTATTACCATAATGGGCACATCCATACAGCCAAGACTTTGTCTGCGAAGGTCCTGTTTCTGATGAGATGGGAGGGCCGAGTGACAACCAATGCATCACTAATGAATGAGTACAAGGGCAAAGAGTTGAAGCCAAGTCATCGACTGCTGTGCCCCCCCATCCCCGCAACACACCGGGTAGTCCATTGTAATTTTAATTACTTTTTTACTCACAAATACCTCAATGATTGCCTGCAGCCCCTATTAAAAGATATAATATGGAGTCCTGTGTATGCACTCACAACAATGAGAAAGCACACATTAGCTATATTAAAAACTCAGCAATTACACAAACCCTTTTTTTCTATCCTCACCTTTAGGGAATTTGGTACGCAAAAAAAAAAAAAAAGATCAATTAGCGAGAACGGACCATTAACCTCAACTGTACTTTAGTTTTTCATGCATATATATTGACCTAATGCTAAAGTGAACTGTCAAGTTTCTTTCTTAATCACCTTTCACTTAAAGGCAAAGTTATTAGCCGTGGTTTTCCAGGTGGAAATTAACTTGTGGTCATAAAGGAGCCTAAAATAAAGCTTTTTACAAGTCTGTACACAAACTGCATACCCCGAAATTTCAACACGGTTAAACTTTGACGAGACCAGTTTTATGTTGGGACTTTTCTTTTAACAAGACCAAAAATAATAAAAGGACAAACATAAAGACTATACTTAAAGCTCATGCTCATACCAGCTAGACTGGATGGTTATTAAATAGTGACTAAACTCCTCCTTGTTAGTAGACACAATTTTAGAGTTGAAGATATGCAACAGCTTCATTGCTAAATAAATAAAAAAGACATTAGATGTCTATATCGTAAAAATGGTAAAAATTTAGTGAATCCAATTTCTAAAAAATATTTTTTTTTCTTTCTCAATTTTACCATCGATGAAAATGTAACATTTCATCTGTCAATCCAACATATTCTAGGAAAAGGCATTACCTTGGTCTCTACAGAACTCAATTTGTGCATTTTACAATTTTTTGAAGTTGCTTCAGTGAATAATTACAAAAAAAATATTAATAAATTCTGAAAATGATTGCTGATTGCTTCATTAAATCCTCAAAGCTGTTCTTTTCTGCAAGTGCTCACTTTCTAATTTCGAGCCCCAAACAACTTTGTGTTAATTTTCGTCTGACCCGGGGGTCTGCGGTGCGCCGTGCAGATGTGCCACCACAGGGTCTCCGCATCCTGTTGTCTCCGACATGTCTTTGTTTTCTCAGGCACGGATTTATGTCCCGTTTCCAGGTGAACTCTGATGATGTCCCATTTCCTCGTCCGACAACCCCCTGGCACAGCTTGTATTTACAACCATCCGCAACTATAATTATCTCCTATGGATAGACCTACAGGAAGAGGGACTGAAATTCCTCCGTTAATCACGCCGGGCTCATAAAGCCGACCAGTGAATCTAGTCATGAATGGGGAGAAAATATGTTGTTGTCTCAGGGGAAGAGCCGGGGCCCCGAACCATTCGCCTCAAACAGGGCGGCTCTTTAGCACTGAGTAACGGCATCACGTCGCACTGATGGATAAATCGCAGCCTTCGGTTTCCACAGGGGGGCTGTAAAATGTTTAGGAATACAAGAAAGATTCATTTCCGTAAAACACCCACTGAATATTATATTGGATATTCTCAGCTCTGAGCTGAAGAACAGAAAGCCGAGGGGAGGGGGGATGTTGGGTGCGTGCAGCGTCGAACCATCTCAAGCAGTGGCGACGGTTGTTGTGTTAAGATTTTACTTGTAAAAACCGTAGGTAGTCAGCCGAAGGACATCAGGGCGCAGTGTAGGCACTGAGAGAGGAAATGGTGCAGACTCTGTGTGAGAGACTATTAAGATTAACAACATATTTTTTTTCCCTCCATCTTTCACAGCGGGTGCATAACCCTTACATTGAATTGCTTATGTTGGAGAGTGGTGCATTACGAGCGAGAGGCAATTTCAATCTATTGTTATATGCTTTCACTCAAACGCTGTCTTTGCTACTTCAGATCGTATAAAAAAACAAACTGACAACCTTTTGAAGTTACTGAGCACACATCATCTTTCATTTCCGTCTGAACACATCAGAAACGGGCTCGTGATGACAGATTGATTCACTAATACAGTTTGACAGAAAGAACTGGCAACCTCGTCGTCTGTACCTTGAGAACCACCTGTGTCCTCGCACAGCCCGGGGGCAACGCTTTACTCCATTTTATCACAGCTTAGATTAGCGGCGGTGGCAGCTATAGTATGATATTTCATGAAACGGCAAACACAATTTACAGTGGGACAACACTAGTTAAACTTTAATCTGAAGTTGAAGTGAAGCAGGGGGGAGGGGGGGCTGCAGACACAGGGGGAGTGTAAAAACCCCATAAATATGTACCTGGCCTTATCGGAGCCACCTCACCGCTGAAACAATAATGGCAGGGGCTGGCTCGGTGAAAAGCTGCAGCCCCTCCTTCCTCGTTCTGCCCTTCCTTTTTTCGAGTCTGATACTCCCAACTTACGTTAGGCTAAGTAAACATTAGCTCACATGAATGGAAACTAGATAAATAAGTCTAATTACACAGCCGCAAAAGTCCAAATCTCCTTTGCGAAGGACCGTGGATGCACACGGCGAGCCCCCTCCACTTGAGGACTGCAGAAGTCCCTGGTTTAGCACTCGGCAGAGCTGTAATGACGGACTGCATGAAGGAATTGCAAAGTCACATCCATGCAATGTGAGCAGCATTAATACGTTAAGATTTCAGGGGATTTCAAAGCTAGTGGTGCAGAGAGGAAGGTGGGAACACACAGAGAGAAAGATAAGCAAAGTAGTGAGATGCAAAGCTGGAAAAAAAGGGAGATTGGAACAAAGAGAAAAGGCGGAGCTTTAGGGAGATTTGTAGGTGCGTTGTGGGTTTGAGCCTGGCCGGCATTATCGTTTGTGCTGCTGGTGCTTTGTTCTCACACTGACAAGAGGGTGACTGCGGGGACAGTCATGTTCTAATGCACCCGAGGCTAGACACTGCCTAAAGAGTTGCCAGACGGAGGGGGGGGAAAGGAGCCCTGTTCCTGCAAAGAAAAGCAACAGGACGAATAAACAAAGCAGAAAATCTGTCCAAGCTGGCAGACTATGAAAAAGCAAGGCCTGACTCACACCAGGTGAGCTGACTTGGATCAGAGGGGACATGAGGGGCGCTATTAAAACAGCTGCCGTGCCGTCTGGCCCAGCACTGATAGCAACAGACTCTGAAGGCCTCCGCACAGAGCTGTGCACAGAACGTTCAGCTGTAATAAGGCCTGGTCTGTCAAGCAGCACTGAGAGCCATGTGCTTTGTGTTGTTCGCGTATGGCACGTTGGGCATAACAGCCTTCAGCTTTCTTCTGGCATGTGGACAATGTCCAGGAAAATTCAGAGAACTGAGAGGCGGATTTCACTGGAACGAGCTCTGATCACAAAAGCCTGAAGGTTGAGCGTTGCTGAAATTAGTCACATTCAGACATTTTATTACCCAGCTGGGAAAACAAAGATAAATAACAATAACATAAAGACTTATTTCTGTCAAAGATCAAAAACAGAAGAGAATCATAAGAACATTCAATATTTGCCTTTTGTTTTTACTGCTGGGGAAAAAATAATGAAAATTCAGAAACAAATGCACTCATCTATCCCAGACATCTCTCTGTGAGGAACAATAACACCATAAAAATCTAAATTAAAAACAAAGCTCTCCCAATTCAAGGGAGTCCCTTTTTCCATAAACTGACTACTTTTCAGCAGCTCATTTAACAACTTGATTGTCTTTTCTTTTTTTCTTTACAACAGAACTGGCCAACAACCAACACTTCTTCAAATGGCAATTATTGGCTCTTGGACCGATGTTCATCCAGGGAAATCATTTGCAACTGAGTCAAATAAACTTCAGAATAATTCACCTCCAGCAGCTGCAACGTGAGTAAACCGAGGATTAAACAACCAAACTCATTTCTTAAAACGAAGCTCTCATTAATGATTTCTATTTAAAGCTCCAGCAGAAAACTTGGCACACTAAAAGGCAGTGAGACATTAGGGTTTGAAGCATGGAAACTTCAAATCTTGTGCTGTGATGTCATCAAACAGCATTCTTCCTGGAGCTTAATTCCGGCTTTACGTGCGGGTGGAGATGAAGAAGAGTTTCACTTTTCAATGGTTGAAGCACTGGACGGATGGGAGGGAAGTTTCTCTGCTTCTCCAGGTCGAATCCAACTTTTACCGTAACTCCTCCACTTTTGTATAAACATCGAACCAATTGCATCTTTAAAGCTCATCCCAGCAGTAACACCATCTTCTCCTCATCATAAACTGCGCTTTGGTTACTTCACTAAGTGGGATGTTGATAGATGAAACATGGTTTGAGCCACTCAGGATAATTACTGTTTAATGTAGTCCCAGTTCCCACAGCGATGGCACAGGGGCTCTGCCCCCCCACCCCCCTCCTATTCATGACCACACATGGGGTGCCTTAAGGGGGGAGTCCAAATCCGCTGTCTCTGACACAAAACCCCTCATTAGCTGCTTGTTTATTCCCTTGATGGAACATTTTGAATCGTTTTGTTTTTTGTTGTTTGAGCAATTTAGAGCTCATCCAGTGGCACTTTGCTCGAGTTGTATAATCAGAAGTGATTTTCAGTGATTCACACAATAAATTGTGATTTTACTCTTAGGTATAACTGAAGGTTGTTCTTTTTTATTTTTAATTAGGTCTTGAATACACCCAGAAAGAGCGTTTTATTGAGCTTCAAGGGGCAATATCATGTAAAATCAACTTTTTTTGAGTTTTATATCATGTTCTAATGTTATACTCTCATAAAAAACATGCCCAAAGCCTTGCTCTGACTCATTCATGCATGTTTGAGAAATCCTGCAGCGTTTTTAGGAAGCCATGCTGAGGAGCAAAACGACAGGTGGGGACCAGAAACACCTTTTGGTACCAGAAACGCCCCTGGGACGTGTCTTTAAGCCGAACGTCCTCATGGCGGAGAACTCCCCCCCCACACACACACACACCCCGCCCATGACTCCTGCAGGCTCTCGGGTGAAAGTGAAAGTGAAACTTAAACTGTCTGCTGAGCTCTCAACATTAGTTCTCACTCAGTGAAGCTCTTTTCAGATTAAAAATACTTTTGAGGAAACATATTTTCTTATGCCAAGTAAACTGCATCATGGCACCCCCCCCCCCCACGAGACAGAAGCAGAAGGTGGTTCTTAAAGAGACAGAGGCCAACTTCAAGGCGTTTAGATGAGGAAGTGATGAGAAGATGTTAATTTTCAATTTAAACACAAAAACAGCATTTTAATAACAGCTAAAGGTGACAAAGATACTTTATTATGGTATAGTATTTAAATATATGCCTGAGAAACACATAATATTGCCCCTTTAAGCAGCCTCATCCTACTTTTAATGATGCTATCAGATGATGTGGCCATTCAGTTTATTTCTTTATTTATTTTTTGGTGGTGAAGTATGTGTCAGATAATTTGCTTTAATCTACACTCAGTCACTATTAGACGGTGCTTGAGCCAGGTCTCTTGGGTGAAAAGCAGTGTACCTGCCAAAGCAGCTCTCTTTACCCTCTGTCTCTCTGAGCAAACATTGGACTGTAGAAGCAAGTGAAACATCCCTGGAACAGATGGTTAGTAGACCTGCTCCTAATTTTCCACTATCTGGTTCAAATTTGAAACACTCTTTTGTACAACACACTCGTTCATTGAGGACAATGTAACATCTGCTGCGTTGTAAATGTTAATGATTATCGGGGATATTTATTATGTCAGGCAAGTTCTCAATCTGCAATAGCTTCATGAAAGCTGTTGTGAATTTTTGTTTGAACTGTTGTCAATAGCAGGTTTTTTTTTAGTGGGAGGAGTGAACCATAATAACCAAGAACCATGGAACAGTAGTCGTGCCATTATTTTTTTTCCTACTACGGCTATGAAATTACAACTTTCAGGTTGACAGCATGTATGGGTACCAACTCCCACCTACTGTCACGACTTCAGCCATTTCTGAGGCAACAGGAGGTTCAAAGGACAAGTCCACATGCACTTCCCCTTCAAGAAGCTTTTAGGTGTTTCAAATGTCAGGCGGATTGCGTTGGTTTGCCTGCAAGACACCATTTCATCTCGGTTCAGCGAGATAATAATTCATCCTTGAATGAAAAACCTCGACTCGATATCTCCACCGCTCAGATTCCAAGAACTAAAGCTGACAAAGTGGAGTCGTATTATGATTTTTAAGGGACTTTCTCGCAATTATTCTAAAGTGCATGTGACGTGCATATTCTTTAAAAAAACAAAAACAAAAAAAAACATCTTTATATTTAAGAAATTTGGCATAATACCCACTTTTACCCATTTTACCCATTTTGTCACATTTTTTCTTAACTTGGTCCAGTCAAAATGATACAGGAAGTGACATCAAAGGGGAACTCTTTAAGAAAGAGAACTCTCTGATCTTTGTTTATTGAAACATTTTTGAACTTTGACTCTTCTTCGTCTCCCATTGATAGTGACTCAAAATGATCTAAAGAAACACATTCAATATGTCTTGTTAGCAGATGTAGCGATGCTCTGTTCACATGCAGACATTCCCCTTTGACATCACTTCCTGTTTCTTCACATGCGAATATCTGAACAACTGTTCATCTCAACAGCATTAAATTTGTTTTGCAATATGTTATCAATGTTATCTTGCCAAAAATGAATTTATATTTATTACAAAAATACGATGTCACGGGCACTTTAAGACGAAATAAATAAAGAAAATAACAGTGCTATTAGACTTTGTGTAATTAATCTTTCTTCAAATTCTAATTTAATGAGACATATCCTAGAAGCAAACTGGCATTTTAGTTGCCTTTGACTGTGGCAATGACAAATAAAGCTGGGTAAAAAAAAGAGTCTTTTGCCCTACAGAGTGAGTGAGAGGATGCGAGGAGGGTTGGAGAGATAGTAGGTATCGAGTGTAAACACAGCATCAGCCAGCTCTGACCCTCCTCCCTCGCCCCGCAGCTTAACTAAACAAGGCCACCATGGTTTCGGTTCTACCAACACAAAATAAACAAGGCTGACGTTACCTGACCAAATGATGTGATGACATCACCCACTGATACCCGGGAGCGAGTCAGTAAACAAAGTCCGGGTGCAAGTGAAACGGAGGGACGTTTCCCCCGCCCAGTTGGTAAATGAATGACTGTACGTTCTGTCTGAAACTCAGAAACTGCATGAACCGAAGCAGGTGATGTGACTGTCACTGGGACATAAAAAGCATGAAATGTTGGTGCGGTGTGAGAGCAATAACAGCCAGATAATAACACACTTTATCAGAAAGATCTCAAGCCCGAAACACCAGGGAGCACTTACAGATGAGACAATTAGTCAACAAAACGTCCCACCTCATGGAATGACTTCAGAGCACACATCGATGTGCGCGGGCCGTTTTTCAATAATGCAAAACTTTCCCTGAGCTTTTTTTTGCAGCATCCGTGCAATGCCTCAACAGCAAAGGGTTGCTCAATAAATAAAAAGGGATTTGCCGCACATCAAAGTGATGCACATCAGGCAGGCCGAGCCTCATCAACAGCAGGTGTAGGCCTCGGGTGGAGGAGCCTGTGGGTGGGGTTACATAAATGTGATGTAGGGGATTTTAGGGAGGGGGGGAGTTAAGAAGGAGAGTTAGTAGTGAGAGTGACACAGAGGGTCAGCTGTGGTGAGCAGATTACAGCACTCAGGATATTAAAGTAGAGGAGAGACGACGCTGCAGGCAACAAACCTCTCGTGGATGTTTCAGTATTAGCACAGGGTGACGAAGAGGCCATGTCCACGTATGCTTCTGACATAGCTTTACAAAAACACATCTGTTGAAGGAGCAGCCTTTTCTTATTTCAGCTAGGGTGCAGGCATAGAGGTTACTGCAGATTAGAAATGAATTCAGAATTCTCAATTGGACATTTAATCATTTAAGAAGTAGTAGGGTTGGGCGGTATGAACTCAAATTCATATCACGGTATAAATTGAACCCCTTCATGGTAACGGTATATATCGCGGTAGAAAATTATCATAAAAAGTAAAGATAATGTAATTTTTGGAGCATTTTTTTTGCAGAAAACTGTAATCTTAATCAAACCCAGCATTTTTGCTTTAATATCTGCCTGCCAAACAATGAGCTTCTGCCTGCTGAACTTAGCTGCTGAACAGCTGCACGCTCATCTTCATCATCTTCATCATCAGAGTAGAAGCTGACTTTACATTATAAAGATGGATTTACGACTGAACGAACGTCCACATCTTTTTTTAGAATCTCTGTGTTTAACAATACATAAAAAACAAGGTTTTTCTCCGACAACTGGGTGTGAAAAACAACGGTTGTTAAAGCTTCGCTCTGCATGACGTGCAGCAAGAGGAGAGGGAGGAGGAAATGATCCCGCGACACGACGTAACTTTTCTACATCGGGAGGAGGAAATTTTGAGTATTTATCCTCTCCATACGTGTTTTAAAATGCTAGAATTTCTTCATTATATTTCGAACTCCTGCTCAGTTGTCTCTGCACTCGCAGCCCTGTCGACACAGGTGCGATGATGTAATGACGATAGGACGGTAGAGTATAAATTTCTACCATAGGCCAACTTCATACAGTTTCTACTGTCTACCGCATTTACCGCGCAGCCCTAAGAAGTAGGGATAAAAATTTCAGCTGATATTGATATCCGATTATTGGTGTTATGGCCGATAACCAATATTTATCGATATTGCACAAACACATAAATTATTTATATACATATACACATAAATACACCTTTTTTCGATACCATTAAAAAATGACCAGACTGCTGACATGGCTGCGTAGCATCACTAACTCTATCATGATCAAACAGATACCGCTAGACCAACCATTTTCCCTCCCAAAGCAGAAAAACAAAGCTAAAAAGTGGGAAATCAATATTGAACGTTAATATCAGCCCAGTTTACTTATCGGGTCGATACTGATAATCTAAAACATGACCAATATCATCCGATACTGATGTTAATGCCAATACATCGTGCATCACTATTTAAAAGTTCCTTAACTGATCAACAAGTCCCTACTCATCCCTCTCTGCTGTGCTTCAGCTCGGCCTCCCTATAGAGCACAATGCATAAACTATAACAAAAAACACCTGTTGTACTGTCATATTGAGAAACACAAACCCTGACCTCCTCTTAGTTCAGATCAAAAGAAGTGTTTTCACTCAGGTTTAAACGGGAGCGGTTTGTTAATTATCAGATGTCTGCTTTATGTTTTACTGTAAGGGTCCAGCGTCAGGTTCATTGAAACCAGACAGCAATGTAAAACGTAATTCATGAATTAATTAGGTCCCTTGTGAAAATCAACAGAATTTCTTTCAACAGTTTCATTTCTTTCTAGTTTGGACAGTTGGTTGGATAAAGTCAGCAGTCTGAAACCTTCACCTTGGGAACTGGGAATTCATTTGACATTATAAAAACAAACAGTCCTCTAGAAAACACTTAACAGCTAATTCCCAAAATGGATAATCACTTGTTGCACCCCTAATCACTACTGATTGTGACACTTGTCACTTTGATTGCATTAGTCTGTATTAATTCTGTTTTTCTTTTTCAACGTTTGAAACACAAAATGTCTTCACTGAGTAAGTGTCGGACAATGAAGCACACAGGATTATCCGTGAAAATAAAATAAAACAGTTGCAGAGAGTATAAGATGGACGACTGTGTTTGAGCCACGCCACACTAGTACCCTATACCTCTGCTAAGCACTCAGTAAATACAGCATGAAATGCATGTACAGTCCTGCCAAAAAGTGCTGAGAAAGAGTCTGATCCTGGACAATCATGCATGACAAATCCCCCTCTCACACCATCTGTTCCATTGTCCACAAGTAAAGATAAGTCTTGCACAGAGTGCAAACACTGAATATTTCCATATGATTATGCCAACCACTTGTGTTGGATACATAATAAAACATTAAGATTTCACAAATCAAGCAACTGTTCAGCTGAAACTGGATAATCAATTATTGACTGTGAGTAAGGATAGAAACGGGCGTATGATGTGGAAATCTTCTGCGTGCTCGGAGAAAGCAGCGCAGGATGTGTGTAAATCTATATGCCCCATGCAAGGTGACCTTTAGAAATACTCGGAGAAAGCACCGAATATCGTTTTTGGTGTCTGACCCCTATCGACCTTTGCTCGCCGAGTTTTTTCAGCCTTTTCCCCCCCTTTCCATAAAGGCCAGTTGATATCTCACGGGCAAGCAGGACGGATACAGCTTTTCTGGATAAATAGGTCCAGCATAAGCATAGTGAGAAGCACTGTTGCATGACCAGCGGTTTATTAAACCATAGAAAAGACTAAACAATCAATATTAGATTAAAGTAGCTTGTGTTTTTTTTTTTGTCAGCCGATGTTTTTGAGTTATGTAACAGTAGCTTCTGTAGATTTCTTATAATGAATGAATGCTGTGAATGTGGTACATTTTTTGTGAATGCATAGAAAGGTGGAGGAATTGACTTAAAATAAAAGTGCCTCTTTTGTAGCTGCAGTGGAGGTAGGCCCTGCTTATTTCACAGCATTATTTTTTCCGTTTTTCTCCTGCATTTCTTACAGAGGCTGTTTATACAGACGATCCATTAACATACAGGGAAGGGAATTCACACACCAGCTGGAGTGGGCAGTGGGCTGAAGCCCCTGTCTGCTATCAATTAACAAGCCTACTTAGTATGTGTCTGAGTCATGGTCACCATGGGGCGCAGAAAACGCTGTGCATTCGCTCTAAAGAAATGTCACAAGAGCCGTTTTATGGGCCGATTTCCAGACTTGTACCATGTCTGCATGCTCACACCTGAGAGACATAAAAATATAGCATCTATCGGATTCTGTCACCAAACCAGTCAGCTCTGTGCATGTCTACAAAGAATTAGGCACAAATAAACATGATTATGAATTTGGCCCTGCAGTCACATCATTCAGGCATGGATTAGTGTCCTGATGTCACCACTGCAGGAATGAATGTGCGTCGTTTGTTAAGCTGATGAAGTCCGATATGCTACACACACTTTTTCCCCCTTGAATGTGTTATCTTATCTTGTTATGTAAATTATTTTTCACATGGGTAATGGATGTACATTTTAATAAGCGTTCCCTGCTGCAGTTTAACTGTGACATTTGTGTCATGATAACCAGAAGGTTTCAAGCTATTTTTTTAGGCTCATTATGCCCCTGAATTCTCTGTAACCCTAACTCTGAACATAGAATTTTAAAGAGAATTCAGCTGAAATGATCGAGCTTACAGTAGAAAATTATATGTAAATAAAACATAACTGATTGGAGGGATAGTTAAATGGAAATAAGCCTGGATTCTGGTCTTTGTCAGAGCCCCCTGGTTTTGAGTGTTTTCATCATAACCATCCACGAAACCCAGCAGTTCTCGGCAGAACTCCGAAACCAGGGTTGAAACATTTCCTAAACCACGACCACAGACCATTTTTCCAAGACCAGCAAGGCTCCATGTTCCACATACATACAAGGGTTGGAATGCTCACCACATCTCAGGACTATATGGTCACATTCTGCTGCATGTGCTTCCCAGCTGTGATCAAGTATTGTCTTTCCCACCAGCCTCTGAGCTCCGTCATACAAAGCACTTTCTCACAGCTCCATATCTCTCATTGCTTGCATTAAGCTCGTAAAGATATGAGCTTTTACATCGCTTTGCTCTTTTATGGCTACGATGAATGCAAAATATACAGAAAAAAAAACTAATAATGATGCTAGGAAAGAGAATTTTCAAACTTCTGTAACTCTCGGTTTTCATATTGTGACATTGTTGAAGAAAAGCTCTAAAGTAACACAAGAAATAATAGCGCTGCACAGCTTGTGACTAGTCTTTCAAGAGAAAAGCAACTGGCATGGAGACGCCAACCACAAAGCCACAGTGAAGGGAAAGCAGGCTGAAAACTGAGTCGGGTGGTAAAAGTTACTCCAGCTTCCATCGGTCCTCAGATGTCAAACAATGTCTTTTGATACGGAGTCCCAGGATACAGAAGCTATTCAGTAAATAAAAATAAAAAAACAGGCAATCTTAGAATAACAGGATACTCATAAATGTGACTGGAAAGAGAAAGAATGGAAGCAGTGATCAATCAGAAGTAGTGAAATGACTCTCTGGGTTTCACTCGGTTTCAGCCGAAAATATCACACTGGGTGGGCTTGGGGGGAAAGAAATGTCAGGAAATTACCCCTCTTTTTAAGTGCAGACATTGCTCCTGAAATTTGAGGAGTGGGTTTCAACACTTTCAGTCACAGTAGGTGTGGAAGAAAAATACACCCAGTAGCACGAGAACTGGAATTAGCAATTGTTTACAACACATCTGTGCATTCGAACGTACGGACGAAGATAAATCTGATAGATAAGGTAAAACTCTGAAGATAATTACGTGGGACCGTGCAATTTCACTGTGGTCAAATTGTGACAGTGTGACTGCTGTGTGACGACTCTACTGACAGCTTGAGCTATTAACTGCAATCAAACCAGCGCGGTAATTGCCCTCCGCGTTAAAAAAGATATTCTGCAGTGATTAGACTCAAAATGCGGGAGAATGCACTGCAAAATTCGCCAACGAGATTGGAACAAATTATGACTTTTAGGGCTTTGGCGAGACAACGACGGAGAACACGGCTGACAAACTCTGATGGTGTATTGGTATTGATCAGCAGCAGGAGTAAAGCAGGCAGTCACTGGGGAGACAGGCAGTCCGTGTTGACTGTCTTTCTAAGTAATAGCCCTGAAGTCAAGCTGAAGCTGATCCTGACTTTATTCCCTCTTTTAAATGGCCAGAATTTAGTGAGTGCTGACACGGTTTAGAGCACTGCCATATAGTAACAAGACACCGCCGTGCGAGGAATGCAGGTGAAAAAGAAGAACATGCAGTTTTTTTTCCTCGGGGCTGTGGGAGTTGGAGCTCACCCTCGACTTGCCCTCCCTTACTGTGTATAGACCGTGGCTCATTGTTTGACAGGATTGACAAGCTCCCTGGCAGAGCTGATTAAAAGCTTTAAGGTCAGAGAAGTGGGACAGATATCGAGCGAACACCTGTCTCCTCGCTGTGAGCCAGTCCCCTATTGGGTGTGTCCTCCACTGGCATTGGATCAATGGCTCCATTAAGACTCAACCTGGACTACTACTTTTTTTCCTCTCTGAGAGTGCTACTTTGGCTTGCAAAAAGCCTCTCACTTCCTAATGTTGCTTCCATCTTTTGTCAAATAGGTACTTTTTGTTGGTTGGTTTGTTTTATTTCCTTTAGAAATAAAAAAAATATAACAGGGTTCGTACAGCTCAATGCAAATTCAATTGAAAACTTAAAACCTCTTTAATGCTACTTGAAATGAAATTTAAGACAAACGTTAGAATACATTCAAGGCAACAACTTCCACATATTTAATTTAACACAACTAGCTTTGAGAGGCATTCTGTAAATTAGTTAAATGTCACAAATTATTTTAATATTTTAGACGAATTCTAATCCTACTTACAATGTGTTAACATTTTTAAGACCTCAAAAAGATTGTGTTAAGACATTTTAATTAAGGCCTTATTAAGGCCTTATTTCTGGATCGATTAATTCAACGCCTTTAAAGACTTTTTAGGATCCGCGAGAACCCCGTGTAAAGTGAGGACATCCTCTGCAATAACTATTTTTGTTGCAGCTGTACACTTTTTTTTCATGACAGATTTCCACATTCTAAGAAAAGACAATATAAAAGCAGCTGCCTACTGAAGATTTGCTAGAGGATTATAGATCATTAAAGAGATGTTTGAAGTTCACTCGAAGCCTCTCTAAAACCGTAACCCGAATCACAGAGCTAATAGCGTTTTAGCCTCATGTTTTTGTCTCATTCTTTTGCAAACCTTCCTTCAACTAGAGGCTCTCGCAAATCAAATGTTGAGTCGTCCAAAAACAGACATTTCTATTTACCACAGCCTGAGTTCGGAGAATATTGAATTAAGATACCTTCTCCCGTGGAACCTAACCAATTTCATCCCCTTTGCTTTTTACTTAGATAGTTTTAGAAGAAGAGACGCTGTTATTCTGACACAGTATCTCACAATAATCTATAAAATGAAACCTAATAACACACTATAGCAGTGGGATAAGGCGTCAAAGGTTGGGTGACTTTTGCTAAAAGCTATCATGAACTGTGTCCCTACTTATCACTAGTTTCATCCTCGCAGCACCTCGGCTTCCACGGTTTCTGAGATCCCTCCCCCCATAAAGTCACTGAGCTGGTTTTACTTGCTGTGAGTCAGTGAGCACAGAGGCGCACTGTGCTTCGACTTTTATCACAGCAATATTTATGCTGTGCTATCGTTTTCATGTGGGGGGAGAAAAAAAACTCTGACTAAACTCACTTAACAAACAAAGAAAGACATTGTTAAACAAAGATTATCAGAATGAGACCAGTTAATTTCCACATCCTTTATCTATAAACACTAAAAAATAAAACACAATCTTACAATTATAGGTAATAAATTCATCATTCATGAAAAGGACCGATAAGAAGCTGTTGGTTTGTTTAATTAAAACAGATAAAAGTAAATGCTTCACTGTCAATACGTTATGAAAACACTATTGTGCTTCAATATTGATTTATGATGAATTGCCTTTAATAATCAGTTACAACGGATCTCTAATTTGCTGAAGCCCACACGTCTTTCAATCACCTCATTTTCCAAATATAGACCTTTAATTAGGTTGTTGAGTAGCAGGGAAGTGAAAACAGTAGAGTCACTTTTTCAGTAGTGTTGTGGAGTTGGTGTGAAAGTGACTTTGCAGAAGGAAAGGGTGAAAGCGCTGGGAAAGTGTCAGGTCACAGCTCTGATTGCTGCTGCTCTTTGACCCGTTCTTCTTTATGCATTCTGTCACATGAAGAAATCAAGAAAGGAATAACTCCAAAAACAAATGCCCCTCTTTACAAACTTATCGTACATGTCACCTAACTGTAGCATCAAATTATTAGTCATTTTAATATGGAAATGTTTAGCATTTACTGCAAACAAACAGAAAAAAAATGCCTTTAACACATAAGCTTTCAAATATTTGAACTTGTGGGTGATGGTTTTTCAATATAGTGTTTTTTTTTCCTTTTTTTTAACACCATGTAGTTGTTTCCTAAAAGCTGCTTCACCAATTGGTTTGCTTTTAGCCCACCCTGCTTCTGAAAAAAATAAAGAACAGAAAAACACCTCGGAGCATCTGTTTTTGCCATCATCTTTTTGAAAAATAGTGTAAAATGAAAGCTACGCTCATGTGTAACTTCAGCTTTACTGACAGAACATATGAATTCTCCATGTTGAGCCATTGTTCTGGTATGATAGAAAAGTAAATATCCCCGCCACTGGTTTTAGCAGCAGGACACGTCTCTTTTTAATTAGAGCACTTGGGAGGGGCTAATATTTGAAAGAAAACTAAAAAATGTGAAAAGTGCTTTTTGCTTAAAATGTACATCACTATAGCTTTTTACTGAGTATTTTTCAGTTAAATATACAGTTATAAGTGAGCCGTTAGCTATAATTTGAGGATCTTTTTATTTAAATGGTATTTTTTATGCTTTTGCAAATTCTCTATTAAAATATGTGATCTATGTTCAAATATTTATGTGCCAAACTGCATATTTTAATCCATCATGTTTTGGTGATGTTTATGAGTGATTAATCCCATACTAATAATTTTATCACTCACCTTCTGTTCTCTGTTTCTGAATATTCCACGTTTCAACAACTGGAACAACGAGCTTTTGATTTCACGTAACACTTTCTGTCAGCAGGATTGTAAACGTCTGTGTTTTTAGTCACACTGCATTAGATAGCGCTCGTCTGTTGCCTGGAAATGATAGCCTGGCTGAACATTTTCCATCCTCACCGTGTCCTTCACAGATTGCAAGTGTTCCCGGTGCTCCTGCACTCGCAGATTCAGACACTCAAAAGGCTACTAGGAAATGTTTGAGCACAAATGAGCCCATCACATATGGCTGGACAACTGACAAAGCTGCGTTTTGTGCGTTTAAAGTGTTGTGTTGTGAACGCATGCTGGAGTAGGATTGGACACATGGACCAGTGGATGCCAGGATGTGGGCCAGAGTGAATTAAAGGGCAGCCAGCTGTGGCAGGTGGATCCCTTGTGGGCACAGAGCTTGTATTTAAACTTGTTTTAAATTATTTATAAATTATTTGACCTGTGCATTTATCTACCGTGCATTGCAGTGTGATAATTATCATTTTTTTCATTGCAGAATGACTGAATTACTTGGGAGAAAATGAAAACCTTAGATACACAACATTTGTTGTCCAGACCACATAAGTACAATAAAACCTTAGAGTATATATTTTTTATTTTTCATATTCAACCACCAACTGCATCCAAAGCTAGCCTGCTAAAAATCAGACCGTTGTTCTTTGCTTTGCTTCACACAGAGGGGTCTGGACTCTCGGCTAAGGAGAAGCGATTGCTTCCTGGAGGCGTGGCCACTGTTGAAGTTTAAAACGATTGGATCTGATTCATCCAATCGCTAACATTTGGCCACGATGTAGTGTGCCAGCTCAACCACAGCGATGCTAAGCTAAGAAGCTAACAGGTAATTGCATGCAGTGTTAACAGCCATCTCCTACTGAGGGAAGTACTGAGCCGAAGGAGACGGCTGTAAATGATGCTGCAGGCTTTGAGAGACAAATTTAACTTAATTTGGACGTCTCGTCAATGCAGACTGGCTTCATTCACGTCTTCCGCTGTTAAACTACAGGCAGACTAAAACGCTGCAGAAAATTGACGACTCCTCACATCTCATCCTTCTGTTCGCCGTTTGGCCCGGTTGAAATTCTATCGGAGAAATCCTCGTCTCTGGGAGAAATCCCAGAAGGAGCAGAGAAGGGAAACTAGAATTGAGCTGCGGAGGAAGGCAAGGGCCAGGCTAAGCGAAAGCTAACAGCTAGCATTTTACTACGATTTTATTTTATAACACAACATATACAAACGTGTAACCGTTTATCCAACTGTCAATTTTGATTCACCTTTCAATTCTTTTGAAGCCTGCTGACGTAATGTTTGTACCAGCCAGCTGACTGTTTATACAATAACTCAACAGTCAAAGTACAATCCCGGTTTAACTCTTGCAAACCAGGTGA
This sequence comes from Austrofundulus limnaeus, assembly GCF_001266775.1. NCBI lineage: Eukaryota > Metazoa > Chordata > Actinopteri > Cyprinodontiformes > Rivulidae > Austrofundulus > Austrofundulus limnaeus. The sequence goes on from NW_013953212.1 coordinate 102,993, forward strand.
TACTGTTGGCACAGTTTTTCTAGGAAATAAAAAAAAAAATGAACTGGTTATTAGATAAGCTATTAAAGGTTGTTGTAAACAAAAAGTTGTTCATGTGGCAACTTTTTGGACTGCCGACAGGTAAAAACAAACAAAAAATGTATTTGACATGATCAGTGCAACGGGATTTTTACTGGATTGATTTTAAAGCATTGAGGTTAAAAAAACTGAGCATTACTCTGTTCTTTACTAAGTAATACAATTTAACATATTACAGCAAGAAAATGTGGATAATTGAGCTCAAGTGCTGTTGCTTCAACTTCCTGTGAAAGCTCAGTTGTTTTATATGTTTTTTTTTTTGCCACAGCAGCTCTGGCTTTCAGACATACTGCTCATAACTTGTCAGCTGTTGTGATGGGTTTTCTATAAAGCCGCCACCAGCCAGCCATAGTCATAAACAGTTGTTCTCTCTGGACCAGCGGGAAGTTGGAGCCACTTAAAGCTTCACCGGTTAAACACCAACCCAGCACTGGTTTTCAGCTGCATTTATAACAATATGATGAAACTTTGGAGACACAAACCCGGTAAAATAAGTGGTTTTAAGTTGCAAACCATTTTGTTCAACTTTTCTGCATAAAAAGTCAGAATAAAACTTCAGTAAGAAATGTCAGAGAAAGGTGGAAGTCGGAGTGTGATGGCTGTGTGAACGTCAGCTTTTACACCTGGCATCACCGCGTGTCTCGGGCGATCTCATCACCAGACGGCAGCTCTGAGCAAAATGTGCGAATGCACGACTCAGTTTGAGCAGATTTAAATCCAATCACACAAATCGGATGTGAAACCATGCAACAGATCTGCCTCCTTTTGATTAATTCTTCTAATTCCTCTGCAGACGAGCCACACGAGGCGATTCTCTGCCTGATAACATTAAAAAACAATCATGTAATTAGACGCTGAAGCATCTCTATACTGGTGGTAATTGTAAAGAGGCGATAGCAGAACGCAAAAAATGATCACTTAGCACACATGGAAAGATAATTTAATGGGAATCACCAAGATGAATGTTAATATCAAGCAGAAAGATTATTGTTTTTTTAACTCACAGGTAACAACTAACGTAGATGATGTTTTTTTATTATTCCCCACAATAAAAACAGCTTTTATAATCTGATAACACAAACACGCCCATTTTAAGTTATATAATATTTAAATACACAAAAACTCCAAAAATATCATCAACTCATGTCATTTTCTAAAACCCAAAACAGGCATAAACGACTGATTAATGAAGGTTGGCTGTATGCTTGCAGAATAAAGTTCTTAATGTTTGTATCTATTCCTGCCTGGCAGCCATGTACGCTCACGTGCACTACAGTGACACTGCCGACCCTCATGCATAATAGATGCATCCGTGTGCATGGAGCTGCACAAGCTCTAGGCAAACGCAGTTATTTATTTATTTATTTGTTTTATTTCACTGTCTTGAAACGTGTTAAACTAATCAGCTGCTTTGCTTTCCATGTTGTTTATAATCATGCTAATATCGGGAATGAGAACGGGAGCGTTTTGCGACGTGTGCTACGTAAAAGTGGGTGATAAATAATGCAGCATCCGACTAGTTTTAATCGTGCCCTTCTTGTCATTCATTCACTGTTTTGAATTTACATTATATGGAAATATGTTTCTGCTTCTGACAAAGGAAGGAAAAATGAATAAAAAACAGCAACTGGAAGGCTGCTTCTCTAAACAATGGCAAAGAAAAAGTGCGTAAAATGTTTCAATGATTCAAACGCTCAAACCACGACTTCCCACTTGAGTCACTATATTTTTTATAATAAATCATCCTATTGTTTCTAAACAAGGCGCATTAACCAACAAACTAGCAATAATAGCAGATGCTTTTGTGTTTCATTTATTTTTTTAAAGTCTTTCAGCAATGATCAAAGACTTTCATTTCCTAAGAGGTGGGAACACCATTGATGTGCAGCAATTAAAAGTGTATTGTCTTCCAACTCCCCAAACAAATGGCAATTATCACGCTCACTGTAATTTTTTTGCTATAGTTCTGAAATGCAATTTACTTTATGAATACAGATGTTTTTTTAACCCTGTTGTTTTGGAGAGTGAAAAAAACCATGAATAAAAGAAACTGCTAAATATTAATATAGCCACTTTCTGGCTACAAGCAGATCTCGCTTGGCTGCACAAAAATGAAACGTATTGTGACCTAGTTAAAGAAAAGCCCCATGACAAGGCTGCGCCCGCCCTCGATCCGTTAGACCAGCCAAGCAGAAAGGGCTGTATCCAACACGGGATGCACTCGGATCCTTATTGACTGTTTGTTAGCAGCACTCAGGGCAGCCAGGTCTGTGTCCTACTCCTTGGCTGATTAGTTGGATAAAGGACCGACCCTGGCTGCTCTGGCTCTGTGTTAATGTCCTGCCACTCCCCGGCAGGACGAGCAGGTCCGGACAAGCCGAGGTGACGTTCCCTTCCTTCCCACAGCTCAGATGGCTTGACTTTGCTTGGCTGATGAACTGTGACGAGACAACTTCAAGGATGTTTGTGAAGTCTTTTTTTTCCCCCATTTTTAAGCCGCAAAAGCCAATCAGACAAGAAGTGCAAGACAGTGTTGAACTCCAGTGATGGCTCTCGACGCCCGTATAAGCTGGCTCGGCTGAACACCGCGACACACTCCAGTGAGCACCTGAAGGATCCCCACTGTCAGGATAGAAGAGCTGCCGCACGCACAGCCAGCTGCTCGTGTGTCAGTGCAGGAAGAAGCACAAACGACGTCACACAACTTGCCCGGACATGATTTACCGTGCACACCTTGGAATGAGTCAGTCCTGTGATTGCAGACAACAGAGCACTCAAACTCCTGGGAACTTGTTCCACAAATCAATCTAAACAAGGGTTTCAGGGCAATATGTGTGTGCAAAGAGATTGCTTTTTTTAAGAATTATCATTCAGATCACTTGTATGGGCCATTTCTCTCTAAACTAGACGACCTAACACCAGCATCCTTGGGTCTCGAAGCACACTACAGAGCATTCTGCCGGTAGTTTTGTGATAATTCTCCCCTCTCAAGTGAGAGCCGTAAAAAAAATAAGTCCTTTGTGCGGAGAAGGTTGTTTGTTTGAGCTGGGGTTTCTTCAGCTCCCTGCAACTAAGTAGTACAGCAGAAACACATGTCGTCGCACATAAAGGCCTCCTTCAGGTCTTCTGAAATAGAGTCCCACTGTGACTACAAATGCTCGCGTTGTCCAGGTTTACAAACGCAGCCATGAATAAACTACATTTATGCAGAGAGGTTGGCTCAATCCCAGTCGGAGACGCCGTCAAAACCCTCTGCTGTTCAAACGTTTCTTTAAATGGTGATCAATTCCCACTCTATGGATTCTTCTTCATGTAAAGGCAGGAACAACATATTTTTATTTTCTACGCTCCGTTATTTTCAGCCTTCCTCTTGAGAAGTCTGCTTTCGTTGTTGTTTTCGACATTAAAAACACCCCCAACACTAAAATCCAAGGGCGTTTTTACCGCTACGGTCTTAAAGGATCGTGTTGGGCTACGGTTTTATTTCTCAGTTTGAAAGTATGTGATGTCCCTGTGGAATATTCACACGTTCAGTTCTGCCACGCTGCAGTTATTCAAACGAAGTGCAATGAACGGGAAACGGGCGTTCATGTAGAAAGTGTGAGAAAAAAAAAAGAGATCTTCATTTGTAACTTTTAAGCTTTTCTGATCAGACAAGTTGATTTTCTCCAAGCATACGAATAATGCCGCATTCTGCCTTTTTACTGTACAACCGTTTTACAAGCTTAGTACTTCATCCACCTGTAGCACTTAACTCTTAGTCAAACAGCCCATGACAGGTCTCTGCTGGCCTTCAGGTTCGACCGAACACGTGCTGGATTTCCTTCAAGTGCACTTCTTTTGCTGTTCTTTTTGTTGAGAGATTATTGAGCAGATTTAACGTGTGGCTGTCAAGGGATTACATCTACGCAGTGGTTGGATCTGGGGAACGGTTAGACGGTTAGTATGCGTGTACACAGACAGGAACTATCTGTGAAGGTATGCACAGGCTGATGTATCCACATTCTAATAGAACTTGCACAAACATTGATTTTTCCAACCTGCTTTCTCCTGCTCTGGGTCAAAGGCGACTGGAGGCTTGGCTCGCTCATTTTGGACGAAAGTCAAGATACGAACAGAACGGTTAGGTCCAACACCGCACATACTCACGTTTAGTCAATTTGTTATCCACAAATCACCTCGAATCTATGTCTTTGTTCTTCAGACCTGAGCATCAGGAGGATACATAACCAGGTTCAGAAAATAATGCATTTGTTCAAAACAGATGGACTCAAAGCTTATTGGTACAGTTGTTAACACCACTGCCTCACAGCAGGGTAGCTCCTAACACACGTTCTCACTACACAAATAATAGGAATAAATAAAATATGAAGGTTGATGGTTATGCAGTGTTTCTTTGGAAGTCTATCATTTAAAAGCTTTGACTTACACGCATGTGCGCATACTAGACAACGGCACCATCTGTTAACAGTTTATACACGTAAGAACAGAATTAATGGAACAGAATCTGAATTACTGGACTAAGAAATAAAAAAAGAAAGATAATTTTCTGAGAGATCGAAACAAAAAAATTATTTAGCAACTGAAAAATAAGTGTTCGTTTAGAAAAGATACAAACTTCTACAATCTGAGGAATCAAGATTTTCTAAGAAAGTCCCGAGACATTTATTTCTAACTCATGAAGCATGAAAGCCTTTCTTATTAATTGCTATACAGATTATTAGAATTCCCTAATTATTATTGCATTTTAATCAGCACGAGTTATAATCTGTTCCCAACTGAGTTAGTGAAGCAAGCCTGAGAGATTCTTAACTTTGGGCGCCCACACGGTTTGAACAGGTGAACTCTGGGACACAAAGCTGAGCACCAGGCTGGCTTCGGCTTGGTGGAGGCCCCGAAAACGACCCGCAAGAAGTGAGCCATTAATTCTGAAAAGCTGAGGTGTTTGGAATTCAGCCTGCATCTGAGGCAACAATTTGACACAGACTGAGCTGACATTTTTATTTTTGTCACACTGACACTTAAAGTAATTAGACGAGTTTGTGTCAAGCACTCGCCTGACACTTCAGTGCTTGCACATATTTCAACCTCATCAGAGTGGCATGCCATGAGCTGAGAAGCAATTATTGTATATATATTTATATATATATATATATATGTTTTGTTCTGGCTCAGAAAATTGTTGCAATTTGTCCTTAAAGGTCCAACAGAGATGTCCTTGACCCAACCACTGTCTGAAATAACAGCACACAAGTCAAGATCCTCAAAAACAGAGGGTTCCAGATTACAGTTCCTGCAGCATATTCAGCTGTAAATTATTCCACGTGACAGTTACGATTCACTGGATGAATGTGGATGAAACCCACAAAGGATTGACAATCAGAAAATAATGGTCTCGTTTGTTTAGAATTCATTGACCTGCCTGTCCTCCTCTTTAATCCAAAGGTGCTGATGAGTGAATACAACAGAAAGACACATTTAAATTTCATCTCGCAAAAATATTCAATAAGTTCGACACAGCGAGAGCAAAGCATAAAACAGTTCAGCATTATTGCAAGGTAAGGTGTGTGTTTGGTTGTGTGTGTGTGTGTCCTTGCCTTGAGACAATAATGTCCTTGGCTGTCATTGCTGAGACAATCACTTTGAGACTTGCCTGGAACATGTTTACACTGACTGTGGCCTTCTGTCTGTTTGGTTCTCATGCAGCAGATCTCCTAACAGGACGATACAGAATCCCAAAAATACAAATAATGTGTTTTTCTTTCCAGTATCTGACCCCAGACAAAGATCTTTGTTTGGTACTTCCTAACTCTGGGGCTGGAAGAACATACTACTATTTTACAGTAAAGACAGGGCACAGAGGCTGACGGCGGGGGAGTTTAATAAGCGAGGCAGGGAGATATACAAAAATAGGCAAACAGTAGGACGAGAACGTGAAAGACGGAGCCGAGAGCACTCGTTCCTCTGAGAATCATTATACGAGACGGCGCTTCTATTTGCTTTTATGCATTTAGCGAGATACTGCTCTCTACCTAGTGAACGTACAACACCCACACTGTAAACAATAAAGTTCCAGATGAAGGAGCTGCTGTGTAGCCGAGCGAACGTTTGAGGGAGAACTTTACAAAGTTGTTTTAAAGAGAATTCGCCAACAGTTTACTGGGGAAAGCAGGGCTGCGCTTTTATAAAAACTGCACTGTGTTCTATTTTAATTCCAATCTAGAGGCAGGAAGCAAGCCGGTGAAGCTATTGAAATCAATAGCAGGGAAAAATATAATAAAAAATAGAGAGCATGCACAGCAGACCAACAGCATTTCAGGAGAGTCAAGCAGATTTCCCCAGGTAGTTTCTTAAAAGCACACAGAAAACGTTCCGGTGCATCTGCGATTCATGACACCTAAAAGGTCAGTCAAGGGTAAATTTTTCATTAAGAGGAGACTCCAGCTTCTTGGCTCTTTTAGAGAAAGAGAACTACCGTGGCACTGCTACAGACACGAACATAAGCCTATAATTTAGTTTTTTTGCACTCTAGAGGAGAAGAGGGGACTGAAAAAGGTGGAAAGGGAGAGAAAAACCAGGAGGTTTAAGGAGAACACAGAGAGCAGAGGAACAGCTGGGATGCCAGATCAAATGGGTGTGCAGGAGGGAGCAGCTTGTTTTTGCCTCGGCGCAGCGATGGGGGGAGAACCAAGTGTGTAGCGCATCAAATTTTCATACGAGCATCAGTGCGCAGCTTAGAACTGCATTATAGATCCAAAACAGCAGAAAATATCCTTGAGGAGCAGCTGAAAAAGAATGTGGAGTATTTATAGAGCCGTGAGGAAAGAATGCATTTGACTGATTTAATTAGGCTAATTAAAGGACAGCGAAGGACCATCAAGCAAAATATGCAATTATATTGTAATGTGCATGCAATTATTCTGAAATGTGCCACATTACATTCCAGTTCAAGCCTACATGCTACTCATCTAATAAAAAATGAATCCATAAAATATGAAAAGCGTTCAACCAGTTTTACGGGACAGTTTCGGTTCTTGTGCCGTTTTGAACGTGAAGGTTTTGTAAGCAGGTGCTGGAATGCAACCATCTATATTAGTGCTCAAAAGTTCTCATAAAATGTCATGCCATGACAGGGAGTGTTGTTGATTGTAAACAAGGCCTGTAGTCACATTTCTGCAAGTGCACTGTAAAAAATGAAATGTTGGATTTACTTAACCATGTTATGTGACCCCGTTCCACTTAACTGAGTTGAGTAAATTCAAAGCAATATACCAGTTTTTTAACCAAAGAACATGAGTATGTTGCTTTGAATTTACTCAACTCAGTTAAGTGGAACGGGGTCACATAACATGGTTAAGTAAATCCAACATTTCATTTTTAGAGTGTGTGGTCCTGGTAATGTTTAGAAAAAAAATGGTCTATTTCGAATACATGCAGGTCAAACACACTGGCAGGTACTGGTTCCCAATAGGGATGAATAGATATGGAAATTTCAGCCGATATCGATATCCGGTGTTATAATTGCTGTTATGGCCGATAGCTGATATTTACCGATATTATACAAAAAACACAAATTATTTGTTATTATTATTATTTAGTTGTGTCTTTTTTCGACATTGCAGAAAAAAGGACCAGACGGCTGTTATGGCTCTCTACTTCAGTGATGCTTGGCCGTGCAGCGTTACTAACACTATCATGACCAAACGCATACCGCTCGACCAAACATTTCTCCTCCCAAAACAGAAACACAAAACCAAAATGTGGGAAATCAATACTGGATGTTAATATCAGCCCAGTTTTACTTATCCAACTGATACAGAGATTCTAAAAATGACCAACATCTGCCGATGTTAATGCAAATTTATCGTCCATCCCAATTCACAACCACTGAGATACAGACCAACAGAATGTAGACAATAAACAATGAAACACGATAATAAAATATCACAAAGATAAACAGAAAAACACACCAAACTTTAGCTGTTACTGTGTTTATAGGGTTTGAGTTTTGTTTGGATACTGACAATATTTCTGCTTGGTTTTAGTTGATTCCAGTCAGAGCAGACTTTGAGCAGTTTTTTTTTCTTAACCAATCAAGATCTTGGCAGTGAAGACTATGCTGAACTGCTTATTAACACCTCTAGTCTGCCATCAAGCACACTCTGAGAAGATTTAAGAACCTTAGAGAGGAGTGAAGTGTTTCAGAGAGATGTTTGCTCACTGTATTATAATCTGAACATTTTGTTTTTTCACTTAATTCCTCAGAAAGCATTCGATTGTCAGATTTTCATTTTTGACAAACCACAAATTAAAAAAAAGCAAATTTTGCTCTTGTGCAGTTTTAACTTGGTCTCGACTCTCTTGGTCTCATTGACAAAAAGATGCATATCTTTGTCTTTAACATGTCTTGGTATCGTGAAACTCTGGTCTTCAAATCAACAATTTTTGCTTTGCTTAGGTAATGATTACTGCAACACTTCTCCAACATATTGCTGATTTTAATTTAAAGACTGTTGGACCCTTTAGATGTGAGAATATGTGACTGTCATCTCATCACTTCACCATAATATAACCTAATTCCAAGGGGAAAAAAAGCACCAAGCATTTTTTTTATTCAGTGATACTGATGGGTCACGATGGGTTTATTCAACCGGGAAAGAAATGTGCTGCATTATTATCATTAAATGCTAATTAAATGTTTCGATGATGACTATAAATACAGCTACAGTGGTTGAGAAATCACTTTGGTAATGAGGGTCTGTATTGTTATGCCAATTAGCAATATGGTAATTGCTTTATTTTGAATGCTGGTGGTATGATGCTGGCAGTATACGTTGATGGTTTGCTGTTCAGCTTCAAAGGAAGATGTTTCCTGGTTCGAATCTCAGCTGAGGTCTTTGGGGAGTTTACATGTTCTGTGTGTGCTCATGTAGATTTTTTACCAAGTACACCAATTTGCTCCCCACAGTCGAAAATATGTGTGATATCATTATAATATGATATTAGGTCTATTTGTGAAACTGTGGGCAGAACTAGAACTTTATTCATTAAATATCACTTAATATGGTTATTTGAAATCCATTGAAACTGTTGTGAAAAATGTATTACAGACAAAGACCTGTTCATAATCTGCATGTCTCATTTTGAAGGCAAATGTAGCAAAAACATGGTTTGCCTGGAACTGTGATTTATTTTGAACCTATTGGATGCTGCAAAAATATAGTGATAACCTGGAAGCTCTGATTTTCTGAGCACCTTTTACACAAATAAAAATGTTTTCTCAAAGTGTAGGATGAAGACAGATCTCACATTTCAGCCGTAATCGCAGTTATTATCACCTTATTGCAACAGATTGCATGCATATATATATATA
>NW_013953212.1:113443-132561 GCF_001266775.1 Austrofundulus limnaeus
GAACAAGGTAGATGATTCCTTGCTGATGTCTGTAGCTTACCTTGGATGTGCAGTGCCAACAGGAGCGCGCATATCCTCGCGCACAGCAGCGCCATGGCACCTTTAACTATCCGGTCCTTGAGAACCTGAGAGCGGATGGATTATAAAAGGGGGGAAGGGGGGGAGTGTGGAGGGGGGTCAGGCTCACTCGGAACGACAAAGACCACGCATGCAAGTTCTGCAAATCCCACTCGGGCGCAAGCTCCCCCGCCACGAGCCGCAGGAGACTTCACAAAACTACAGGCTCGGCGGCGCGCCTCCCCCCTTGCCAAAGCATCAATTTCACGTCTGTAGCGGTTCTCCTCTTCTGTCGGCTGGATGACTGGAGAGTTTGCAATATGAAGGGGGGGAAAAAACTAGGCTGGGGGTGTCCCCTCTTGAACGAGATCCAAATGGCTGCAAAGTTGCAGAGAGATGATTTGTTTTTAGCAAACAGACGCAGGCGGCGAGAGACAGAAGTGTTGCTGTTTCTCCTCCATCCACCGCAGCCGCTGCTCAAGTCTCTCCTTCTTCTCTCCGCCTTCCAGTGTTGTGGAGGTGAAGTGGGCGGGAGGTCCTCGATCGATGCTGCGCTGGGAAGTTTCCAACAAGCCGGACAAGAGTTGCTCCGACGCACCGCGGCGGCTTCTATTAAAGACTTCCGGCACGGAGCGGACACTGCCGTTCCGTCTGTCCTCTCTCTCCTCGCCTGCAGCCTCCGCCGGTGGGAGAAACTCAGCACTCCCCGCCCAGGCCGGTCTGAAGTTGCTGTGACTCGAGAAATCCTCCCCTCTCCACGCGCACACACACAAACAAACACGCGCGCTTCGCTCCGGCTGGTTTCTGCTCGTGTTTTGGATGAGACGCAGCGTCCCCGCTTTGCGCAGATCTGCCACCACAGTGTTGCTGCCTGCCGCTCAGGCTTTGGGAGAGATCAGGATCGGGGGTGACGTGAAGAGGGGAGGAGTCTGGAGTCTGTCCTGCAAAGGGATAAAGCTAGTCATGTGGTCCAGCAGCAGGGACCCCCCAACTTCATGTGTTTCCAGTAATAAGGATTCAAAATAAACAAACTGAATAAAAGCCGCCATTTTATAAAAAGAGCAGGGGTTCCCAAAGTTTTTGCTTTTGATTCCAAAATAAGGGCAGAAGTTCTTCTTTCTTGGCTCCACTTCCCTCTGTGTCCTCTGTCCTTCATGTCTTCCCTAACTGCGCTGTTAGCTCCTCTAACATCCCACCAATGTACCCACTGTCCCTCCTTTGGACATGTCCAACCATCTTCTGTGTGACCTCAACTCTTTCACCCAGCCTCTCAACCTGTGGGCTGTGTGACAGTAATAACGAAATGCCTTTGGCTGATACAAAAACATAAGGGCATGACTTATAGAGCATTTTTTTCTATTTAGGGCTTTTGCTTTTGTATTATTTTATTGCCCTGTGATTGACACAGTGACTGCTGGATATGGGCACCAGTGACCCCCCCTGACCCTGAAGCCAGAGTACCGGAGAAAACCCATGCATGCATGGAAGAGCATTGAAATTCTACTCAGAAAGATCCCTGGGTCGGGGTTTTATCTAGCAACCCTGCGAGAGGCAACACCTCTACTCTACCAACTGAGCCATGCTGCAACAATGTATTATTATAATTATTATTATAATTATTATTATTAGTTGTAGTTGAAGCAAAAATTATAGTGAAAAATTGGAAGTAATATTTTTGCAAGCTTAGTGCTTTGTCACTCACAGATGGGTTCCAACCCCAGTGTTGGAGCCACTGGTTTGGCTGTATAGAGCAAACTGGTGAAAATAAAAATATATTTTTTTAATCCATGATGAATGTGTCTGAAAACATAAGCTAAGTTTAGCTGCCAAGGTGTGTTTGTTCACCTACAGAACCAACAAGCCAAAGTGACTGAAACAAGGTCAACAACTGTGACGTCAATGAAAGAGTCTATTAGGATATAAAAGGCTCAGTTCTGATAGTTTTGTACATTTATACGCAGATAAAAATGCTTTATTTACGTTGCATGTGGATCCATTAAGCATGCCGTATCAGTGAATCTAGAAAACTACAGGAGTAAACTGTCAAACAGAACCATTTGATAATCCAGGAGAACATTTTTGTTTCATTTCATAGCCTTGGTTTGACGTGAAAAGAGAAATGAGAATTAAAACCACAAGTGAAATCATGCTTTCATGTCTAAATTGAAAATGTATACTTTCCACATAATTACAGGAACTGAAATAAAATGTAACGTTCTTAAATAAGTAAGCAAAGTTTTATTTATAAAGCAACTTTCATAGAAATAAATTCACAAGGTCTTGTACAATCATCAACAGTATTATGAATGCATAGAAAGCAATACAACATCAGCAGGTTGGAGACAGAGCACAACAACAACTAGACATAGGTTTTTACGATGTAAAAACAAGTGTACATTGCCTTGTGGCATGCCTTTGCCTACAGCAGTGGACTTGCTGAATGAGCTGTGAGCAAGTTCAAATGTGATTTCTTTACCAGCTTGTGCTTGTCAAGTCAGCAAGTGTTTGTAATGAGGATTATTCTGTGACCTTACGAAGTGTGTAGAGATTTTTTGTTAAAGATGCTGTGGCTGGGTTTTGAACCCTGATCTCCCACATGAAAGCCTACGGCATTAACCCTTAGACCATTGGAGCTGTGGCAGAGGGGATTGCCAGGGGTTGGTTTGTATGTGTGCAGAAAGAGGCCACATTGCCAATGCAATCTTTGACACTAAACTGCAATATATTACAACAATGGGACAATATTAACAGTTTACAGTAAAACATCAAAATACAATCACATTAATATTGTAATCACTGAACTACTGAGTTTAAATATTATTAAACTATGGTGCAGTACCATATTGTGTAGATACAGCAGGGGGCAGTATTGGACCAATACAAGGCTCCATTGACTGTCATTATAACTTATTAAATATTTACATTGCAAAAAATGTAAGTTTTACAGGCACCAAAAGGCATAGCCATCATTTAGCACAGGAGATTTACAGATATACATAAATGACAATGGCAGCTATAGGACAAAGTATGCAGGAGGAGTGGTGTCCCAAAGTTGAGATGACTTGGATGGGAAACGAATCACAATAGTGTGCATTGCATTGGCAATGCACACTGACTAGTGAGTATACACAGGGGCAAGACTAGGACTGAATATGGAAAACAGTGAATCAGTCACAATGTTAGTATCTGAGAGTCATTCACTAAACACACTAAGTGCCAACATATCACATAAGATCAAACATGCGGAGGAGCTGGGAAGCTGTGTTCAGTAAAAATCCATAATTTTGGACCAAATCTCTCAAACGTTGACTACATGAACCTTATTATAACTCTGACTCTTCCCCCAAGTCAGTTTGCAGGCACTGATCCAAGACAGCTTCATCAATCATTATAACCATTAACTGCGAATTGATTAAGTAATTGACAGACTGTACATTTTTGTGTGCGCAGGAAAACCACCGTAGTTCCCCTCAATGGCGCCTGCAGCAACCACAGCGCGAGCTCCTCTGAACCACAGGCTTAATAAACAAGTCAGGGTTAGAGAGCTAAATTATGATTCAAGTACTTATGTTTGTAGCGAAGTCACATTTTGTAAATTAAACGCAGAGGAAGTGATACTGGCAGAAAAATGACTCATTACAAATGTGTGTTTGTGTGTGTGTGTGTGTGTGTGTGTGTGTGTGTGTGCGTGCATGGGAGGAGATAGATTTTTACCTCTTGAACCATCTGTGAAAGCACACTAAATATACATCACCCACATCTCTGCATTTCCTCTGCTTCCTCAGCCAGCTCATCCTCAAACACCAAGTCTGAGAAAGGTAGGAGGCAAATAAACAGGGGGGATGAATGTGATAACACTTCCCTCTTGTGGACGTTGGTTCTTCTGATAATTAAAACAGACTGCAAGGAAACAGCCTTAATCCCTCATCTAGAACTGGTTTGTCTAACCATGGTCATAAAATGTAACCAAAACCACAGGATTCTCCATTGAGCAACGAGATAATTCGCTCATAGCATTTCAATGAAGAAGATGGAATACTCTGCTTGAAACCCTGTTCAATATATTAAAACCAAACAGTTACACTGGAAATATACAAAAACAAAATGCTTGTGTTCTGCTTGATATTCTGCAAGCTTGTCCCGGAGAAAAGATTTAAACAAATGTAATCATGTCAGCAGAATGTAGTTTGCAGCCGCAGTGTATTACTGTATATTGACAAAGTACATACAGAAAATGGAAATGTGTGGATATCGCCCGAGACAGTAGGGATGGGTTCCAGGGTTTCAAATAAAAATGAAACACACGGTGAGAGTTAACAATGTCATCCTTCCTGCGTTTTATCATTTTTGGAAGAAAATCACTTTCTGTTCCAAACCTTGAAAAGGTCAGAGCTGCAGCGCGCTGATGTGCTGGAAGAGGTGGAGTGAACCTGAGAAGACCTGGAGAATTTGAATGTGTCGAGGAAGAGAGGATAAAATCCTCCACCCTTCCAAGGGCATCTTCCTCAGGTGTGCCCCCGAGCGAAGCATGATAGGCCGGGGTTCACATGGATGCAGTGGCTGGAGAGGCTGAAGCTGAGAAAAAACTCCGAAGCTCAACCAAACTCCCCGTGACGGATAATGGGGTAGAAAACTTCAGGTTTGCCCCCCGCTTGCCTTTTGTGCATTAACTCCGCTGCCCCCCCTTCATCGAGTGCCTGAGATGATTGATTTACAGGCGAGCTGATGAAATTTGATACACTTTCTCTGAACTACTGACTCTGCCAGAGCTCAAGGCTCAGGGCTGAGCTGGTGTGGAGATAAAGAAACCCTCCTGCATAATACAGTATCTGGAGAAGGAGAAGGCTAAAGCAGAAAGCAACAGCTAAAGATTCCCCTCATTTCTCTTATTACTGCAATTTGTAGATAGCACCACTGACCTTGATACATTTATTTTTTCAAAGCTAATTTAGACATTTTTTGCAATAAAAATACACAGAAAAGAGATTAAAAAGGCTATAGTTTATAAAAAAATCTATTAGTATTCCATCATATTCATTTTTTAAGTCTGATGCACTTTTGCCCATGTTGTAAGCTTTGTCGCTCTTTACCTGCACACATTGTCCAAACATGAATAACACACTCCGCTCTGCTGAAGGGCAGAAAAATAAGTGAAAGATGAACTAAAAATGTGGAAATATTAGTGATTTTTTAAAACACTTTAATCTGAACCAGTCACATTGTTTCACAATTCCCATCCACTACCAAAAAATGAAAAAAGCTTCAAGCTTTAGCTAAAAGGGCTAAACTTGAACAAAATGCCAAAACAGGGAACTGAGTTTTTTTTCTTTGTACTTTACTGATGGGAAAGCAGTAGACCAGAACATTTTTTGAAAGGTTTTACCAGTTTGAGTTTGCTGTCAGAAGCTTTAGAAAGTTTGGTAGCGCTGAACATGCTAGACAGGTTTATTATTGTTCATTCATGAAAGTTGTCAACAACTGAGAACGTTTTGGCTTTTAACTGTCAAGATGATCCCTGTCAAAAATTACAAATCAGTGGATTTCACATTCACATTTACTAAATTATTATTTATTTTCATCTTCTGTGGCTTATAGTGCTCGAATGTTTTTTTCCCCCTTTTATAACAGCACCAACTAAACATCTAAGTCAGGCA
Source organism: Austrofundulus limnaeus (assembly GCF_001266775.1). Taxonomy (NCBI): domain Eukaryota; kingdom Metazoa; phylum Chordata; class Actinopteri; order Cyprinodontiformes; family Rivulidae; genus Austrofundulus; species Austrofundulus limnaeus. The sequence continues at coordinate 119,155 of NW_013953212.1, forward strand.
ACTTAAATGTTGGAAGAGGCCACATTATTTTGTTGATATACTACAAGAGTTACATAGCACCACAAATGTGATAAATCTTACATTTTTAAAATTTTTGTATGTATAAATTCTGAAGGGCATCAGCATAAGAAACTGAGTGCAGACTCGTGGTTGTAGTTCTGATAAAAAGTTGCTGTTTATGTGTTTGCTACTCCTGTAAAATTTATCATATTTAGCTTTGTGCAACCTGTTGTAGTTGGCGACTTCGGGGGTGGAGGTCACAGGGGCATTGGCTCTGGAGGAAATATGATTGGCCCCCTGAAGTGTCGCTGTCCTGGCTGTCACTCATACAGCAGGTAAAATACAGTAAGTATTGAACACATCACCATTTTTCTCAGTAAATATATTACTAGAGGTGCTAATGACATGAAATTTTCACCAGATGTTGGTAACAACCCAAGTGATCCATACATACAAAGAAATCAAACCATAAATGTCCAGAAATGAAGTTATTTGTAATAATGTGGAATGGCACAGGGAAAAAGTATTGAACACATGAAGAAAGGGAGGTGTAAAAAGGCATGGAAAGCCAAGACACCAGCTGAACTCTCTCAGTAATTAGAAAACAAGTCTGCCCCTTGCCAGTGCAAATTAATATCAGCTGGTTCAGTCCCAAATGATGGCCATGTATCACAAAAGAACCATCTGATGATGGGTAAAAGTAAAGAGCTCTCTCAAGACCTTCACAACCTTATTGTTGCAAAGCATAATGATGGCATCGGTTACAGAAGAATGTCTAAACTTCTGAAGGTTCCAGTGAGCACTGTTGGGGCCATAATTCAGAAGTGGAAAGAACATTATTTCACCATAAACCGACCACGACCAGGTGCTCCTCACAAGATTTCTGACAGAGGAGTGAAAAGAATTATCAGAAGAGTTGTCCAAGAGCCAAGGACCACTTGTGGAGAGCTTCAGAAAGACCTGGAATTAGCAGGTACGATTGTTTCAAAGAAAACAATAAGTAATGCACTGAACCACCATGGCCTGTATGCACGCTCACCACGCAAGACTCCACTGCTGAAGAAACAGCATGTTGAAGCTCCTTTAAAGTTTGCTGCACAACATTTAAACAAGCCTGTGTAATACTGGGAGAATATAGTCTGGTCAGATGAGACCAACATTGAACTGTTTGGATGCCAGAATACACATCATGTTTGGAGGTCAAATGGCACTGCACATCAGCCCAAAAACACCATACCAACAGTGAAGTTTGGAGGTGGGAACATCATGGTGTGGGGCTGTTTTTCAGCATATGGTACTGGCAAACTTCAAATAATTGAAGGAAGGATGAGTGGAAAAATGTACAGAGACATTCTTGATAAAAATCTGCTTCCATCTACCAGGATGATAAAGATGAAACGTGGCTGGACATTTCAGCAAGACAATGAGCCCAAACACAAAGCCAAGGAAACTCTCAGTTGGTTTCAGAGAAAGAAACTAAAGCTGCTGGAATGGCCCAGCCAATCACCTGACCTGAATCCAACAGAAAATCTATGGAAAGAACTAAAGATCAGAGTTCATAGAAGAGGTCCACGAAACCTTCAAGATTTGAAGACTGTTTGTGTGGAAGAATGGGCCAAAATCACACCTGAGCAATGCATGCCACTAGTTTCTCCATACAGGAGGCGTCTTGAAGCTGTCATTGACAACAAAGGCTTTTGTACAAAGTTTTAGATAAATTTCAGTAAGTGTGTTCAATACTTTTTCTCTGTGCCATTCCACTTTATTACAAATAACTTCATTTCTGGACATTTATGGTTTGATTTCTTTGTATGTATGGATCACTTGGGTTGTTACCAACATCTGGTGAAAATTTCATGTCATTAGTACCTCTAGTAATATATTTACTGAGAAAAATGTTGACGTGTTCAATACTTATTTTACCCGCTGTATGTCATGAAAGTGTGATGATGGTGGATGCAGATCCATATCTAAACATTAGAGACACTAATGAGTCAAACAGGAAAGTCCACCGTGACTCAAGCTTGCAGTCTTCCTCTTTCAAACACAAACACACTGGAATTGTTTCAAAAAGCAACAGTGAAAGTTCAGTTATACTGTGGAGCTCTGTTGCCTCTTGTGCTATGGACAATAAATTGCACTAAAGATCTAATAAATGCCAGGAAATTCTGAGGAGTTTTAGAGTGTGCTGATCTAGAGGAAGTCCTGAGGGCAGAAACACCAATATAATAAAGTTTTATTAAGCAGTACTCATATGGAGTTATACGTGACAGTCTCTTTAGTTTTCATTGTTTTCCAGTGGATATGAATCTCATTAAAGTCCCCCTTTCTACTGCAGGAGACAAACGTGTTTCCAGGCATCAGAAGCCCAAGTTTCTTTCTCTTTAAGCTTGAAAATTACCTGACACACTCATCCAATGACACAAAAGATCGACTGAAAGGGGAACAGAGCACTGGCCAGCACAAGTTCTGACACAAACATTGCTGAAAACTTTGAAAGCTTCAGAAAAAAAAGCATGTCTGCAGAACAGAGGCAGAAAACTAGAACACAGAAATAAACACTGCTAAAGTTTCTGAAAACAAATGTTACAAGAAGGTTCCTTAAAGTTTGCTTCTAGGTTCGTACTAGTATTTATTCTCAATTACTTTTTATGATTAATTAGTATAAACCAATTTGGAATGTTTTTTCATAAAACGTAAATGTATGGACTCATAATTTCATCTTCTAACTCAGTAATCCTTTGTCAGTTTCACTTTTACACTCTCAGAAAGGATGTCTAAGCTAACATCCAATTTAAAGCTTCCTGCTCACAATTTTATGGGACAAAATTTAAATAAAAGTCTAATTCATTACAATCTTTTTAGACCCAATGGGCCCATTTTTAACTTTAAAGCCATAAAAAGTCCAATTTATCTAAATTGTGTCGTATATCACTGAACCCAGGACGTGGTGTTAGTCTAATCTGCTTCAGTCTCACATTCTGGCATCGCCACGGCAGAGATGCAAACATTGATTTACGCAACGTGGCATCTGTCGCGTTGGTGACCTAACGTGAGCCGTCAAAGTTGCAGTTCTAAGCTCAAAAACTGTAGCAGAGCTTTGGCAAAGTGCTGCTGAGCAAAACAGAATTCTGGTCTCCAGTAGTCCAGAAAAACTCCAAGTCTGCACTGGGCTCCACCCAAATCTGTCTCCCCGGAGAGTAGACAGTTTTCATGCAGAAACTTAAGATTCCCTGCATAAAAAAGAAAACATTTATTGATGCTGTCCAGGTAAGCATACAAAAACAGAATAAAAGTTGATTTTTTAACACAAGGAAACAATCTAGTAATTAGAGAACATTTGAACACCTGGAAATCATTCAGACCACTGCTGATTCCCCTCAGCATTTAATATCATTCAGTTATTCTTTAAGAAATTACTGAGAATTTCAAAATACCATACTGAAATCAGAGGTCCATAATTGTCTTAGCAAACACTCGGGCTGGTAATATCATGGAATTTAGCCCAGGCAGGGATGCAAATGATTACAAATGATTTGCAGACATAAGCACTGCAACAAAAGTGATATATTCTGCAGCTCCCAGAAATCTGTGCAACTCATTAGTTCAAATAAAGTTGGGTTTTATCTGAGTCACAGCCTCACAGCCAGTGGAAATTATTAGAAAATGCTAAAAAAAACAAAAAACAAAAAAAAAAAAAACAACAGATGCATGAGAGTTTCAAACAAGATAAAATTCATACAGGATGCTTTTGGAAATGCTGTTTGATGACAGTTTGTGCAGCAGCACAGCATGAAGCCTCAGAGGAGCCAACACTGAACCGTACGAAGTGAACAGACGTATACGAAGGTTAGAAAAGGTGGTTTAACCTGACAGTGTTTTATTTACAGTGCTCTTTTTCTTTAAATATAATTGAAAAGAAAATCAGAAAATAACTAACATTTCCAACGTGCAACCCCCAAAAAGAAAAAAAAAGTGTTGAAGTATTTAAAGTAGACATATGATGCATTTAAATCCTTCTTTTTCACATTAATTCATTCAGTTTGGGTCTTTATAAAGTGGAACTACAATGCTTTGGTCAGAATCCCTCCTTATTTTAACTTCACCAGCTCCTCTTTCACCACTTTTCTGGTGTGTCTCGAAACAGCTGGTTTTGTTACTGTTCCTTTAAGACGCTTCAAGCCCCGCCCCCTCCTGCTTCCAGATCGGTCCACTCCGGCTTGAGAGAGAGGGAGTTACGTTTTCAAGCTTGCAGAAATGATTTATTCAAAATTAAATTAAAAGATGCCAGAAACAGAAGACTTGTCCATCCAGCCTTACATGTTCGCGCCAGAGTCTGACCCAGAACCAGAGTCTGACCCAGAACCAGAATCTGACCCAGAACCAGAACTAGAAGAGAATTAAGACAAGGAAATTGCAGTTGGTAAGTGCAGATCTTATTTGGTAATTCCATCACAGATAATTTGATGTAATAGTTTAGAAAACCATAAAATAGAGAAAACAGAACGGGCTGAAAAATCTGACCCAAACTGAACATAAAGATATCTTTGCAGCACCAGGAGAGACTAAATTCAACTTTTCTGCCTCCTAGAGACTCCAGGTACACACAAAATGTACTGCATTTAACAGCAAAAAATAAAAAAAATAAAAAAATAAAAAGATTTTGCAGGATATGTCCACTTTAAAGTCTCAGTGGATCCAGAAAAAAGACCCCAAAATAAACACAGCTAAAAAAAAAAATACATTGTTACTTTACCACAAACATGGATGTGATTCTCGAAATGTTTGAGAAACTCTGTGTTTCATCCACAAACCCTGATCTTTTCTGTCACATCATCAGTATCTTACATTATTGAAGGCTTCAGACAGACTTTGGATGACTCTTCCCTTCAGGGAGCTTTTTAAAAATGCCACTGATTCCTGCAAAAAGAGCAAAGCAATATCTGATAATCTCAGCAGTTATTTTGTGTTTCTTTTCCACAAGAGATGACTCAAGCTTGCAAATGTCAGAGTCATGTATCCCTTCATGAAAGCAAAAAAAAAAATAAAAAAATAAATAAAAATAAAAAGCTGATTTAGGTTTGTTGCTTAAGTGAGAGTTGATAATTTCCCTTTTCTCATTGTAAATAAAAACAGAAAATAAAAGTGCTAGTTTAGTTTAGTTTATCATGTTTAAAATCACTTTGTTTTTTTTTTACCCACCCAACTTCAAAAGCTGCACTAATCCCTTCACCGCTGACTTTCCCGTCTCTGAGCTCTCATTGAAATGGTGCAGAAGTGTGCCGCTGCATTATCTCTGCAAATGTGGATCCAGCGGTTACATCTCAGCGACAGCAGGATAAAAATCTCGACTCTGGAGATAATGAGATGGATCACATGCGTGGCAGCGCTTGCTAAGTTACATGGTTTTAACTATCAGCGCAGTCATTTTCGAGCCACTTTACCTTGCTAATGCTCAGATAGGTTAATAGATGCAGCTCGGGCCGTCTGCCTGTTCAAATGATGTTTCTGCTCTCAGACTGCAGCAAGCAGCCGTCCCACACACGTAAACTAAATTATCATTCTTGATGTTGCTATCAGGCATCACTAAATCACTCATGGTTTTGTGATCGCAGCACCTTCCTGATCCCAATGAGCCACATTTATTTCACTCATCAGTGCTAAAAATAGGCCAGGTTCAGCACAAGTGTTTGCTGTGAAGCTGCAGACAGTGAACTATTGTCAGTGTGTGTGTGTGAGAGAGAAGGGTGATTTGCTTTCAATCCAATCAATTTAAACTGTAAATACAAACTGCCTTAATTTGCTAATGGTTGAGTATTCATGCTGACACATTCTGGTTTGTTATAACACCTTTTACTACTTAAATCTTATATTCTGGTGGAGTTTGAAGATGTTCAAGAATTGGATTTGCTTTTTTAGTGGCAGCAAAGCCTCACGTTAGTGTATGTGTTTAACAGTTAGGGGGAAAAATATCCTGCGCTGTTTGATGAACTAACCCATTATAACCAACATCAGCATCAGTCAAAGGACTTAACCTGCTGAAAACTTGTTAAATGTTAAAAACTTTGCTTTTTTTAATGCAGAACCCCATTTAGCACATTTAAAAACAGCAGTTTTGACCAAAGTTCTTCAGACATGTTATAATTAAAACTGTAAACAAATTAAACATATAAAAAGACACGATTATAAACTCCTGATGTAACTCAAACTGAACTGAGATTTAACAGCCAGTGTAAAAAAAAAATAAATTTTCTAACAAGATTTAAAAGACTGAACCGACTCTGCGGTACGGATCTCAAGAGGCAAGTTGTTTCAGAGTCTTGGGGCCGCTACAGCAACCTGGTTGAGATAGTCTTTTGTTTGTTTTTCAAATTCAGTCATTCATAAAATATATCAATATCGAATACCCGTCTGATATTAGCCCAAAAATTATATTGGATTATATCTGCCTGCATCTAAGATCTGACGTCAGCACTCCAATACAAGCAGTCCATCCTGTGGTCCACTCAGGAGCAGTGCTTGGATCCAGCACAAATAACTTAAGTCACCCTGAATAGTTATTTTACACTTTAAAAGCATATTTTGTTTTAATTGAATTTATTGCGGCAATTTTTCAAGGTTTTCTGTTTTATTATTTATTGTATTTATTTGTCCAATATTGTTATGTTTGCAACCCATTGGTTAATGATAAATTGGACCATTCTTTCTTGGGGCGGCTGTAGTGGAGTGGTTAGGGAAGTCGTCCTGGAACTGGAAGGTTGCTGGTTCGATCCCCCGTCCAGCTGTCTCAGTTGTTGTGTCCTTGGGCAAGACACTTCACCTGCCTTGCCTACTGATGGTGGTCAGAGTGTCCGGTGGCGCCGGTGCATGGCAGACCCGTACCCCAGGGCAGCTGTGGGTACAATGTAGCTTACCGCCATCAGTGTGTGAATGTGTGTGTGCATGGGTCTGTAAGTGTAAAGCGCTTTGGGGTCCGGAGGGACTTGATAAAGCAAGTTCAATAAGTTCAGTCCACTTACCATTTCTTGTACCCACTGTTTTTGACTATTGTTTACTGTAATAAAATATATGATTCGTTCTAATATCGTTTTGAGTCGCTATTAGCCAATGCTCAAGGCTGCAATATTGATGAATGTATTCTGTTTACTGATTTTTAATACTAAACTGACTACACACATTTTCTCATCAATCTGCAGGACGGTTGAGGATCTGCTCACCTGTCATGGAGACCGCCCCCTAACTGTGTAATGTCCTGTTTTGAGGCGGGGCCAGATTCTGAAGATGGCGTTAAATATGATAATATTTCCTAGTTCTTGACTAAATTCAGAGACAATAAACATCTGTATTTGGTCCAGCTGTTAGTTTTGTATGAGTTTAGACCAGAGATGCCCAAGGTGGGGCCCGCGGGCCAAAATTGGCCCGCCAAGCCATTTGGTTTGGCCCTTCAGCAGTTGTCCTGGTTACTAGATTGTAATTATGTTAAGATTAAATATAAAATACAACTACAAGAGACATTTAGATTAGATTTAATCCCATATATAGATTTGCACACCTTATAAAAGCACATACAGTATACACAAATTTTAAATTATGAAAAGGCCCATGAGCCTTTGCTGCCTGAGCATACGTTGAATTTTCTCCATGTCCATGGGCTGAAAAAAAAACTAAAGAATGTGGGCAACCAAACTGGCTGCTAGCTTGATCATAAAATACAACTTTACTTAAATATTTGCATCTCTTATATTATTGCATTTGGCCCGTGGCCCTCAGATTGATTTTAATTTTGGCCCTCTCAGGGAAAATGTTTGGGCACCCCTGGTTTAGACTGAACATCCAAGTCTTGATCTGGATTTGTTCTCTTGTTCCCGACACGAGTCGGAGTGACTGAACTCAATCTTTTCCCTCTGTATCATATTGGAAGTGAAAAGGCTGCATCGGAACACCCCTACAAAACATTCTCCCTCATTTCCCCCTCGATGACAGACGATGGGAAACCCAACCAAACCAAACCTGTAAAGTGTTTGTAGAACAAAGAGAGAACGTCAGAAGGAAACTCAGAGGTGACACACCTGCTCAGGAACCGTGTTCCTATTAAGAGTCTCTTCTGGGGATACCCCATGACTCAGCATCAAATAAACCAAATGAGTTGTTTATGTAATCCTTTTGTTTTCCATTTCCCCCGCCACCTCAGCCAGGATCATTAAATCCAGCTTCTTGTAGTGTGAATGATTCCAGAACACTGCACCCCACAATATGCAGCCTGTAAATAACAACTAAAAAAAAAGGTGTTTACTGTTTACGGCAGCTTGCCGTGTCTGTGCATTTGACTGCAAATAATCACACACTCATACTTGTAAACAGAGTTGATAACTTAATAAAGAAGAGAAGCTGGGTGATGACAAGAAAAAAGAAACAGATTTTGTAGGAACGGCTGTTTTTGTCCGATTGCCGTATGTAAATTAATGCAAAGTCAACGTACAAAAACCTAGATTGGACCAATTCAAATGCAGACGGCATCATGTTCAGGCTATTCCCGACTGCTGCCTGCAGCGGCTGATTTCATTCTGTTATTTCAAAGGAATGCATCATTAGAAGTATCAGCTGAGAGACACATGCTTTCTGCTGATGCCTATTAACTTCTGTTTACGTTTCATGATTTCTTTACCAGAAGCCCATTAGCATAAATTCATCACGAAGCAGTGACACTAAGGGCCACACTGTTGTGCCTTAACACAGAATATTTTAAAAAGCTGCTTGTTGGGAAAAAAAAGAAATAAAAAGGAGAAAATGATCTTTTTAAAACCAGTCAAGGTCTGTTTCAATGAGTGAGTCGGAGCAGTTTGTAATATCTGTTTCTGTAGCTGCAGTTGGTGAGAGACTCATGGAGGTTTTTGTCATTTCAGCTGTAAAAATAGGCTTTAAAACATCATTTTTTTCATTAAACTAAAAGGATGACTGTATTGTCTCCTTACCTAAACAACAAAAAAAAGTTAAAAAGGCATTTGTTTCCTTCATGTAATTACAGCATTCAGTTACAGAGAAAGATGTTGTTCACAGGGCAACAATAAATGCTCTGCCATTTCAGGAAACCACACATTCCCTCACCATCAGCACGTAAAACTAATACCCAGCCTTGAACAGCTCCTGCAGCTCCTTTAACAGAGTTAGAGATGCTCTTGGTTTGACACAAAAACTATCCCAGAGTATTATTTTTCTTTATTAGAATTCTAAGCCTGCAAATGTGTCATCAATTCACTTTAAGTACTTGGGTTTACAGGAGAGCGGCTGCGCTGTTCCACTAAAAATAAAAAAAATAAAAATAAAAAATCAGGAATAATGTTATCAAAGTTGGCCTTGATTATTCTCGTATAGCCTTTACATTTTTATTTTAGCACACGGCGCTGGCGCTACTCTGTTATGGCCTTTGGTTTAACTACATTTTCCTATGAGTGCCTTTCAGAGAGTCACAGTATTTTCTCTTTATATTCGACTCGGCACAACTCAAGCACCGGTTTCTCTTCATAACACAAGCAGATTTCCTTCTAGACAGATCGTTTGAGGATTCTTGAAGGAGTTCAGTACTTTATTCAGTATATTAGAGATAACTCAGATTTGCAGATTATCAGCTAAAGTTTGGTGTGGTAGTAGCTGAGAGTTATTCACAACACATTCTCTGAGCTCTACTCATGACACTGCCCAACTTTTTCAGAAAATTATCCAACTCTGGCGTCTGATCTGACAGGAGGAAAGAGCAGGAAGAGAGAAATAAAATACTTTCAACTAGTGTTTCTGCTAATTGAGTTCTTCAATTTAAATATTATTAACGCTAAAATATAGGGAACTGGTAAGTCCTAAAGCACTGAAATTCAAGATATTGGTAGATCTCCCCAAATCAAGAAAAAAAGTCTCTTGGAGGTATGCCCTGAAACCAACAGGAAGTCGGCCATTTTGGGTCAAAGGTCAAATTTGGACCAATTTTCAATTTTGCTCACGTTGAACTTTTGCAAGCTCCTCCTAGGGATTTTGACCTATCGGCTTCTAACTCGGTCAGTATGCTGCTAAGACATGAGGGATTAAAAGTTATCAAAACGGTGAGTCTTGGAGCATGTTAAGGGGGCGTGGCCAGGCCAAAAAAATGTCTAAATTAAGCGATGTTCACTCAAAACACTTAAGTATTTTGCACTTTTCAGGAGGCAAGTATCTATTACTTAATAAATACAAGTCAGAAATACAAACTGTTGATAACCAAGAAATATTAACTGTTTGTAAGTCAGGATAGCTGCTGGATTTTTACAGTGTACATCTAAATAATCTAAGCAAGAAGAATACTTGTGAATTTCTGATCATCTTTGAACAGGAAGCCAAAACCTGATTGAACTCTTCAGACGAGACTGTCTGCTGATTCATAAACATAATATAAAAGACAGACCACTTCTCCAGCCCATAAATACACTTTAATGTTTTTAACGGCACAGCAGGAGACAGAAAGTAATTTCACTCCTTGTATTCTTGCAAATTTCAATGTAATATTCTCCAGTGCCATCAATATTAACAATTATAAAAGCCATCAAACGGGCCCCCAGATTCAATCAATAGTTCCTTTATTAGACTTTCTGGAAATGCACTGCAGGCAGGAGATATATTTTACTGGGTTATTTGGGTAGAATTAAGATTTGTAGCTAGAAGAGAGCACAGATTTTGCAACTGTAAAAAGTTATTTCTTTCATCCAGCTAGCATCTGTGTACGAGATTATACAGCAACTTTGTGCTTTTAAAATCCTATTATGTCATTAAAACAAACATGTTCATTTGAAAATGTTGATTTCACACTGAAACATCAAAGAAAAGTCTGAGTATAAGTCTGAGTAGAATACACAGAAAAGTAGTGCCAGTTTTTTTTTTTTGCACAATCCTTCACAGAACTTGAGTCTGAAGTTTTAACTGTCGAGCAGAAAGAGAAGACCAAAGTGCTGCAGGGAAGGATTATATCTGGAAATCTTTAATTTCAGTCTTGGGCTTCAAAGGCCTGCAATGAGAAAATGAGAGAGCTGGTGAGTGACCAGTGGGCTATCAGTGAGCGGGTGGGCAGGGACACGGGGGGCTCATCATATGTGCCATTATGGAGGCTCACACAGGACAAAACGATTCTGCCTGTCTGATGGACTCCAGCTGCAGGCGACACTTACATCTATTATAAACACCACGGGTAAAAGATCTAAAATATAAGCCATAAAAGTTAATATGATTATTATTTCTAACCTGTAGCAAAACTGCAGAGAAACAGAAAAGATGTAAAACATATAAAGGGTAAGGTGTTTCTTTGTGAAAGATCAAGAGAAACAAAGACGGTTTGATTCTGTTCTCTTTGACGGAGCAGAAACAGGAAAAGTACTGAAGTGCAAGTTGTTTATTTTTATGCTGTCAAAGTGGGGGGCGCAGAATCATCGAGATCAATCCCTTTTAATGCTTATGTGAGAGAAACATCTGGGTTTCAATTAGATATTTAACCAGGCTGCGACGTGGGCTAACCTCAAAGCAGAGGTGGTGTCAGTGGGCCCGACAGTAATGATGTGGCTAATGTGCCTATCGAACCACATGTGGGTAGAGAGCCCAGCCTGCTGTGGGATCTGGAGATAGCTCCGCACAGTCTGTTTCTTCTGATAAGCTGCAATCTGATTGAAGCGTGTTGCTGGAATATAAACCGTCTAACAGAAAATAAACCTCAGTCAACAGCAAAAGATTAATAAATCCACACCCGCAATCACACAAACACGATCCTGTCATGTTGATCTCATATTCCTGTTTGAAGCTCCAACTGTTCCGCAGCCTATCTCTGCTGGCTCTTTGCCTGCATGAGTTTGAATAATTCCCTCCGAGCATGCCAGGGGGGTTATCAGCTTTCACCTTCCGGTAACAACCTGTCTTATAAAGTTGTTGTTGGAAAAAAAAAAGCATTTTTTCAGCCGAGGTAGCTACATTTGACAATGCAAAAGATAGCTGGAATGAAAAAAATAAAATAAAATACAAGGATCTGCTGGAGCTGATAAGACTGCAGGATGGAGAAATTGATTACAGCCTGTTTCCCTCTGCATGTGGGTTTTGCTGATGAGACCAAAATCTGCTGAGGTATACAGGAGAAGGGATGGGTTTGACTCACAACATCATGTCTGTGTGATAGTCCAACAGTTTTGTTGAAGGGCCACTTTTGGGATAAGATGGGAGTTGATGACCAGCTGACAAAACTCAGTTATCACAAGGATTTCAAGTTTCTGTGGTCAATGCAAGGTTTCACAAGAATAAATCACTTTGTTTTGTCAGATTGACAAACCTTATATCTACTGTGTTAGGAGGAGTGACCCATGCTTCCCTGAAAACACATAGCATGTGATGCTCCTGCTGGTTTACTCAAACCATCAAATCCATTCATCAAACCAGTTAAATCAGCATGATTTCTGAAAAATAGACAAATGATACATGTAATCCTTTAAATATGCTACAAATAGTCGTTTGTATTTCTATGCGAGCCGTGTTGCAGTATACTTGCAGTACCAGGGCGATGTGATGCACGATGGCTTTAGGCTCCTGTTGATGGTAATCTGACCCGACAGTGTTTTTACTGTCCCCAAGGAAGCAGGAAAAAACATCCCACTGACTCGATCAAAGCAAACCTCAAAGATTATTTTCTTTTTTTGGAAGAAGAGACTTGCGTTTGAAAACAAAAAAAAGAGGACCTTTCCAGACAAAATAAGAGCACACTTAAAAAAAGGCATGCCTCATGTTAAACACCTGCCAAACACCCATCAGTTTGTTCAGATTTACAGAAAAGCAAGGGGGAATTTGAACTGAGCCCTTTTAGAGCATTTTTGACCATAAGGAACAATCAAAATGTTAAAACTTACAAAAGAAAACTTGAGTTTCACATCAATTCTAAAATTGTTCAAATTAAATGGATGCCAAAGCCCAGTGAAGACAGTAGCTGTGTCTCAAAATTCATGGGTTGCAACCGACGTAGATCAGTCGACGTTGGCCTCACCCTACGTGGGCCGTAGGCCGCTCAGGTCGGCTGCATAAACTGATGTGAAATGAGATGCTGCCTCGATACCACGGTGGTAAGTTTTATATCATATTAATAATTTGGATTTAGCAGTATCAGTATTTGTAACTGAATTTTATTGAACATTTCATTGCAACAAAAAGCTTCTTAAAGGCACAGTGTGTAGGATTTTTTCTATTCTTTTAGCCAAAATTGAGATAATCACTAATGACCATAATAAAAAAAAAAGTCTAATCATTGCAGACAAAGACCTTGTTTTATTATTTTTACCTTATAAAAAGCTGTTTATATCTCCATGGTCGCGGGTCGCTACTACAGGCAGCCGCCATCTTGCACCGCCATCTTCTCTACGA
>NW_013953213.1:0-4824 GCF_001266775.1 Austrofundulus limnaeus
TACTATACTATACTATACTATACTTAAACTAGGCTATACTCTACTAGATGATGATTTAATCATGCTATACAAGGTCTAAAATTTAATCCTAAACAATATTTTGAWGAACTTTTCTGAGCAGRACCAACAACTAACAATGGTTTTGAACAGAAAGCACTAAACTTTCCGTGCACACTAGTAAAGCTGCTTTTTAAWCTATTTTTGAAATCCCAATATCCAAATATGATCTTCTATTCCAATTGACACCAATAAATCCTCATTAGAATAATATAAAAATAGGATTCAGACCCATTTTCCAGGGTTCTTCCTGATAATTAGTRTATCAAAATGTAGCTGAAAAAGCCAGAATCTGAAAGTTTGTTTACTTTGACCCAATATGACTTGATTTATGATTTGATGGGATGGGTCACTAATAAAGGGGCCAACTGCAAACTGTGAATTTAGAAAAATAGATTAAAATTTGCTTTGATTATTATAGTTAATTTGTGCCCAGTTGTATTATAGTTTTTAAAACTAAACCTAAAGGTATAAAAATGAAATACAGTGTKTGACATGTGGAGCCGTTTTTCTCCTTCGATCAGCAGATAAATCAGTTTGTTCTTCTCCTGCTTTAGAATTTGTGCCTCAGGTTTTTATTCCTGAACATTTTCAGAGTTTATTCAAATAAACGAGGACAGAAAAATGRAAGCACATGATGCGTGCTCCTCAGTTAGCGAGGTTAACGGATGAAAGTGGTGCTTCCACGGGCCGAGCGCCGTGTTCAGGAATCACATGATTGCGGCGAAGCGAGGAGAGTCACGTCGAGGCGTCCGTGTTGTTTGGAGATGACCTCAGCAGCAGACGAGTCAGACTGAGAGATGAAGTGCTCTTAACCTACATGGGGTCAAAGGTCAGTCTCCCCTCCTGTGGTTTAACATTCTGCTGGAGCTCCGCGTGGTTTCCTCCTGACGGGAGCACATTTCTCATTTTGAAACAGTCAGGGAGTGTTTTTCTAAAACGGTGATGATGTTTGTGGTGAAGAGGCAACTGAGCAGAACTCTGATGGAAGAGCTCAGGAGGGCCGGAAGGTCCTCCACAGTCCTGGATTTCAAAGGTCCTGCAAAGAGCTCAGACACTAAAATGTGACAATAAAAGATCAGAATGTCACAAATCAGGAAACATGGAAACTTTTTCAAATTTGTTTCCCATTTTAAGATAAACTAAGCTGGTTATAAACTTTTTTGCGTAATACGAGTCAAATAAACTGATTAAAGAAACGATAAGTCAGTAAGTGATGCTGATCTTTGGAGAYTTCATCATGTTTTCAACKAGATACCTCAYAGCGGYTGCAAATATGACCCCYACATGTACACAAAGCTCTAATGCACCAGAATCAGAATCGTTTATTGTCATTCACACACAACATCAAGATGCAATGCAGAACGAAATTTGCAGCTTAGAACATCCGTCTCGAGAAACACACACATGACAGACATGGGGAAATGAATGTCCAGGGTCTTTCGCAATGTAGTGCGCTACCTTTGCAGTTTAGAATACACACACATAGGAAGGATGAGTTAAAAAAACTTTGATACTGTGTTTTAAACAGAAAAACACACAAGCATATGCTCAAAAAAAACTACCCTGCGAAAGAGCAGCAAGCTAAGAACTCACCAGAACAGATTTATTGTTTTGGGTGGGGTTCCAGAGGGGTTTGGGGGATGCTCATTGGTGGGACCAATAGATAATCCTTCATTAGAGTTAACAAAAAATATCTGAAGCTCCTATGTTGAATAGTTTTTGAGTTATGAGCATTTTTGTATATCCAGGCATCCCCTTTTCAGATGGAGCCCCCTCCTCAAATATGGGGTCTATTGTAAAACCATTGGCTGGYGCAGTGTAGGTCGGACACATCTATATTCCTGCTTGCCTAGTAAAAACCAGACCCTTGTCCTTCACTTTGCTTCGTACGAGGGTCTGGACTCTCAGCCATAGAGAAGTGATTCTGAAGTTTAAAATGATTGGATTGATTGGCCGCAACATATGTCGCTGTGAAGGAGGCTAAGCTAAGAAGCTAACCAGAAATCTCGTGTGCTGTAAACAACCCTACTGAGAGGAGAAAAGTACCGAGCCGAACGAGACGACTATAAATGAGAGCTGCTGCTTTGTCAGACAAATTTATTTTTATTTGGAAGCCTTGTCAACACAGACTGGCTTCATTCACTTCCTCCACTGCCGTATGCTAAACTAACTAGCAGACACTGCGCAGAACATCGACGTTCTGTTCTCTGATTGGCCCGAATGAAATGCTCCAGAAGAAATCCTTGTCTATGGGAGAAGTCCCAGACGGAGCAGTGAAGGAAAACTAGAACTGAGCAGAACTGAAGACAAGGATCAGGCTATATTCCTGCCAAATTTCTTGTTGATCGGTGCAGACATTTCTGATACGATTGACCAAAAATCACTGAAAAATCTCCTGTGAAGAAAATTAAAATTGTTGCCCATGTATTTATACTTTGAAGATGTTTCAGTTATATTTTACTTATAAAATATCTTAGTCACGTTATATTGAATTGTTTTAACTCATGTTGTAACTTTGCACCAGGGCACCTTTAAAGTGTCATTCCTCATTGTTCCTCATTGTTTCTGCTCAATAGGATTTCAGAACTTTTCATTTTGTTAGTGTGAAAATGTGACTGATGGTGAAACAGGAAGTAGAACCACATTTTAAGGTGTTCTTCTCTGTTGAAGGACCACAGAATAGTGTTTAACTGAAACGAGGAATATTTGCTGCTCAGATAAGAACCAACCTTTTTCATGTCAAATAGGAACCAGTTTTGGACTGGTTTCTACTGGAAGAGTGTAAAAGACGCTTCACTGTGTCCTCAGACTCAGTTTGGTACTGCTTGGTGCATGTTGTCTCACTTTATTGCAGTAAAGTTATTCATTTATTATTATGCATGTAGCACTATGAACTAAAAATGGTTAGCCTTAGTTTGAGTTATACTCAAAAAGGGAGGATTGTTGAGGACTAGCAGTGTTTTGTTATAAGTTGGGACAAAAGGTTAGAACAAGGGTCGCATAAACATCTGGTAAGAACATTCTGGAAAAGTTGACMTCATCAAACAGTCCACAAATAGATTGAATAAGTGTGGTCTTAAATTTCCAGCCCATTTCTTTCTTTTCTTGGAAATGCCCACCCTTTYCTGGCTACGTAGAATTTGTGTTATGAAAAACAGCTTGGGTATAAAAGGGTCTGGTTTCTAAATACGTCAGTTCAGTTTTGGATGTCTTTTCTGCCGGTTGCAACTAACTGCTGAACTCAATAAACTCCCTCTTCGGCTGGCCAAAAAAGCGACGTCTCCTCATCTTTTTTCATCTTGACAACAGAGAACAACTGCCTCTTCAAGAYCATTGTAGTGAAGAACCTTTTTGGTCATGTATGTCTGTATTTTGTCCAACAAACATGGAAAAAGTTTTTTTTCCATTACAGTACGAAAACAATATGACCCCTGCTTTGTGTGTGGGGGTCATRATAATTTACAGRGCAGAGATTTACCCAGACTTAACAATAATAATCAGTTATTCTAACTTTTATCTTTATTTTAATAGTCGATTTTGTTTAGATCAGCTGGGTTCCATCCAAATAAATTAATGTTCAATTAAACATGTGGAGGAGACCCGGATAAGATGGACAGATGGTTTAAAAAGTGTTTTGTTTTTGTACAATTAGACTTATTTCTCCCCAAAATATAGACAATAAGAGGTAGACAACAACAGGTCTCACTGTGATAAACTAATTATCCTCACAACGTTTAAAAATGAAGGAGAAAGTGGAAACGTGCTGAGCATCAGAACTCGGATATCTGCTGAGTTTTAACTGGTTTCAGCTCATTAAAGGAGTTTCCTCCCACACAGGAGAGTCTCAAAAGTCTGAAGAGGTGGAAACATTCTGCCGTCTTTCTTTGTGYAACGCCACCAGTGGGAGAAATCTCAGAGAGCAGTAATATAAAGATAACTGACAGAAGGTGTTCAACAATGTCACAATTTAAAAGAAARCCCGGCTCAGCGAGGCGGATCGCCTCTAATGAAGCTCGTCTGTCGACTCTTATCTTTAAACGAGTTCAATTCCAACCTGAGAAGTGCTCTTTAATTCTCCAGGCGGCGCTGGTCCAAACTGTTTTCATTTCTCAGCACCCGGAGCTGTTCAGATGGATTTCTGGCCCCTCCGGGGACCCGTAGTCGTACCTCGTTTAGTTTTGTGGTTTCGGGTCAAACTTATGATGTGCATTTTACGGAGAGCAGAGAGAAAACATTTCTGTCAGGGAGGAGAAGTCCCAGAATCCCTGAATGATTTCAGTTCCTCCGCAGAGCAGAATGAGGTTTCAGCAGGAAGCTGGTGGGATTTTAAAATGACTCTTTATGGAGAAATTACAACAYGAACGAGTCAGGACTCAAAACCAGAACTAACCAGTTAGTCTGGGTGACCTGAATGGCCAGGACAGGGGTGTGCAACTGGTGGCCCACGGGCCATATACAGTGGGTAAAATAAGTATAGAACACGTCACCATTTTTCTCAGTAAATATATTACTAGAGGTGCTAATGACATGAAATTTTCACCAGATGTCAGTAACAACCCAAGTGATCCATACATACAAAGAAATCAAACCATAAATGTCCAGAAATGAAGTTATTTGTAATAATGTGGAATGGCACAGGGGAAAAGTATTGAACACGCTTACTGAAATTTATCTAATACTTTGTTGTTGTTGTCAATGACAGCTTCAAGACACCTCCTGTATGGAGAAACTAGTGGCATGCATTGCTCAGGTGTGATTTTGGCC
>NW_013953213.1:6425-8864 GCF_001266775.1 Austrofundulus limnaeus
GATAATAGTGTGTCACTATGGTATATATTTATACTTCTCATCCAAACACAATTAAATTCACTCTATCCAGGAGACAATTTATCAGGATATAATTTTTTTAAGTAATAACTCAGAATAAAATAGGAGTAACGACTTTCTACTTCTTACCTTTTTTATAAATGTAGTGAGTAGAAAGTACAGATAATTGTGTAAAATATAATGAGTAAAAGTAAAAAGTACGCTGTAAAATAGTTACTCAAGTAAAGTACAGATACCCAAAATTTCTGCTTAAATACAGTAACAAAGTATTTGTACTTAGTTACTTTACAACTCTGAAAAAAAAGACCTGCCCTCCAACATGGCTCAAGTTTCTCATGTGGCCCCCCAGAAAGAAATAATTGCCCACCCCTGGGCCAGGAGGTGCTCTAATCTGAGTCTCCTCGACTGACTCCTTTTGAGGAGGAGCAAGTTCCCCCTGGATGATGGAGGTCTTAATGTGTCGATGACGTGCATGTCCTTCAAAAGGTCTAAAAAAACATGTTTATCTTTAAGAAACTTGGCAGAATACACAGGATTTGATCAGTTTTGTTACTGGCAGATTTTCTTTTGAACTTGACTCAGCCAAAGTGAAACAGGAAGTGACATCAAAGGGGAACTCTGGTCTTTGTTTATTAAAATAATATTATTTGAACTCTGACTCTTCTTCATCTCTCATAGTGACTCAAAATAATTAAAAGAAACGAAAGWTTTTTTTCTCTACAGTCTGTGTTTTCAGCCATTTTAGCATTGTTTTGTTTACACTCAGACATTTATTTTTTTATTTTATGTATTGTTATTTAGAGTTCCCCTTTGGCATTACTTCCTGTTACTTCACATGTGAATATATCAACAACAGTTCATCTCAGTGTTGGGAAATTTATTTTGAAATAATTTATCAGTGTTAAATCTTTCCAAAACTGCATTCAGATTTACTATAAAAACCGAATCCGAGTCACGACTGGTCAGAGCCTCC
The DNA here is from genome assembly GCF_001266775.1 of Austrofundulus limnaeus. Classification (NCBI taxonomy): domain Eukaryota; kingdom Metazoa; phylum Chordata; class Actinopteri; order Cyprinodontiformes; family Rivulidae; genus Austrofundulus; species Austrofundulus limnaeus. The sequence goes on from NW_013953213.1 coordinate 7,417, forward strand.
TTTCCAACATCCTGGACAAGTGATTTTCTTGACATCGGGGACATTTCCAGTCCATCATCCTAAACCATTCTTTATAAAGATGGACACGTGTGAACTTGCTAATTACATTTTATTGATAATAAAATCTTGATCAGGTTCATTTGATCACGATATCTTTTAGAAATTCCTCTGTTTTCTATCTGAACCCTCCTGAAGCTGTGATCCTCCACCTCAGTCCTGATTCCTTTCTAAACCCAATCGTCTTCATCAAAGGCCTAATTTGCTCGGCCCCATGGCACCATCCACCAGTAGTCACTGGGGGGGTGGAGGCTGGGGGGTGTGGGATACACAACTGAAACATAAAACATCAAACACTGAGCGTTATCTCTGTGTAGAGCCGAGGGCTTTTACCACCGACGCCGTTCAGAAGAGACGCAGTGTGACAGAAGTGGGCCCAAAACAACTGTAAAGCTCTGATTAGCTCCCAACTAAATCTTTTAAATGTTTTTTTATTCTCCTTCTGAAGATGTTCGGGAGCCTTTATGAGCTCTCTGTGCTCTCACAATCAGAGCCTCAGAGGTTCAGAGCTGCTTGAAAAGATCTGAATTTCTGCTAAAAACTGCAGATTTTATCTTATTTCATTCCAACAATAAGAGAAGCAGGTTTTAAGGTATAAATACTGTGTAGATTTAGAAATTTCAGTAAAATGAAGTGCAAAATAATCCTGGTTATTCCAGCTAATCTGAGAAATCCTTGTCATATCTTTACTTTTATCCTGATTTTTAAAAAACGGGGGTCGTGGAGAGGATGTGGGGGTGCAGGTAATGTTTGCTGTGAAGCAGAGAGGGAAGGAAGATGAGTCGGCAAAATTATTTCCTCACAGCCTGCCGGCTCTGAGATTTAAATAYATGTTTTTAATCCACAAAATTACCCAAATACATGCAAAATGGRGGGAAATGTCCGGTTGTAAGGATTGTCCGTTAATTACAGATTTTCTCTCATTTTGCAGGTGTACGTAAGCGTGGAGAAATTTCATGGATTTTTTTCAAAAACTCAAAATTTGCCTCAAATTTGTTTTATGTCTCAGAGCCTTTAGGACATAAAATACAATAAATAATATTAAATAATCTAATTCCAATCCGCTCTGTTGCTAGAAATAAGTGAGAGTTATGACTTTTTTGTTTTTGTGGAATAATATAGAATTTTGGGGTAAAATTCAGGACTTTTGTGGGTCAAGATGGTTGGAATAAACCAGTTCTGGGAGAAATGAGCTGCTGTTTCAGCTGTAATGCCTTTTGCTTTTAACAAATGATGCATAAAATGAAATGAAAATCACAAATTTGCAAGATTGAATATAAATTTGTCCAAATTTTCCTATTATACATAAATGACCTTCCAAAAATATTGAAGTATTCAAATATTTTAATGTATGCTGATGATACTGTTCTTTTTTTGTCTGATTTCAATAT
>NW_013953213.1:9705-15663 GCF_001266775.1 Austrofundulus limnaeus
AGTGTTTTATGTGCTCCAGAACAGGAACCTGCTGTAAAACAGCAATTATGCTGAGTCAGGCTTTATTTTTAGTAATCGTTTCCTGTTAAATCAATAAATCAAATCAAATCAAAAAATTAAGTTTAAAAGGGAAATATGTAAAATCCACTTTTTTAGTCGTTACGTTTAGTTGTGYATTTGGAGTCTCAGTGCAGAAAAGTTGAATTCAGTCACTCTCGATGCTGCAAAGATATCTTTATATTCTGTTTGGGTCATATTTTTTCAACTYGTTCAGTTTTTTAGATTCCCCGTTATGTTTCTTGAACAATAACCTCACAGGATTCACTGGAGAACTGCTAAAAATGATCATGGACTTCTAGCTACGCAGTTWGGTGAATCCGGGTTCCCCTCTGGCTCCAACACGAAAGGCTGGATGGAAGTTTTGACATCTTTGAATTCATTTGTAAATAAAACATTTCTGCGCAGCTATCGTACCTCTGGCCAAACTGGGTGGAGTGGACGATGATCACTGAGACCTGTAGGGGGCGGGGCATAAAGTGCTTCATTTGCATTTAAAGAGACTGCAGGAAAGAGGGGCTTGTTGAGTTACAATGTAACCCAGTTTCACTTTATATAGAGCACAGCTGGATGATTTAAATGTGAAAAAAAGGATATGAAAGCATCATAAATCTCCTCTTTAAGGAGTTTATTTCCGGTCAGTTAAATATTTATTTGTTTCTGACGCTGAGGACCTGTTTGTTGCAGAAAAAGTGGATTGAACATCTCATGTTAAAGAGGTTTTTTTTTTATTCTAATTAGATAATTGTCCTGATGCATCTCAGTAACCAACTCAAGGATAGCACTAACCTCTGATGAACATATATTGTGGCCTCTCAATAAGGCAATGGGTAGAGTGTTGGACCAGAGAGCGGGAGACCAGGGCCCGAGTCCGACACGAACACAAAAAATTTATTACAATATGTTTTGKTTATTTACACATTCATTGTCRTTGATATATTAACCCACTAGGGGGCACTGTCGAGACAGTCTGAAGCCTAGAAGGCACAGTAGGGACCATCTGAAGCCATTTTATGGGACTGATAATGCCTAACGTCCATTTCATGGACTGATAACATCAGAATCCCCGGCTTTTTTACACATTTAGTGCGCATTTAGAGAACGTCTTCTGACCAGGAAGTACGTGACTGCACCATGATACCCATTTTTCCCATTTTCTCAAACACGTTGTCGTAGGCTTGTAAACAGATCGATGAAGAACGAGGAAGAGGACTGACATGCTCAGGTGCGGTGCACTTCAGACTCGGAGGTTGTTTGTTTGTTTGTTCATTTTTATTATTTAAATGAGACCAGGGGTGAGGTCATGTTTTCGGTCGCTCTGACCCTCTCGTTTCCAGAGCGACGGTACCAGGAAGCACTTTATAAAGAGAGTCAAACCATTACAAACTCATACAAGGAAATAAAACAGATGTTTTACATGGTGAAATGTGACTGATGAAAACTTAGGAGCTTAATCCCACACCAGTTTGACSATGAATAACGTCGGGAGACGAGTCTGACTTTTTTTTCACATTGGACTCCACCAGAAGAAATCCCGTTCATACTGCTGCTTAAATGTTCACTACGTCACAACTTATTCAGCAAATGTGTTTCCATCTCTGCTTTTGTGCATTAACTCTTACAGGATGGGGGGAAATTGRACTTGGCGGAGGTTTGCACTCTCYGAGTGCTTCTAGTTTCTCTTCTTTCTCTTTGATTCTTTAAACACTCACCTGCAGCTTCACCTGGGCTTTTTAAATGGATCTTGGAGATAATTACAGCCATTTGTCCTGCTTGAAATTCAGAGCAATTTAACAGAWTGAATCCAGTGTTTTTGCACCTGAGGCTCGGCAGCACTGGTGCATTCACTGATCGGTGGGAAATGGGTTTCTACCCTTCCAGCAGGTTGAAATAACTCAAATATTTCATTGCTGATGTTTTTTTTCTAAATATCAAAGTGTAAAAACCAAATTTGTGACCTTCCTGAGTTGATTTTATAAATAACTTTATCAATAAAATCAGATAAATCTGAACAAAGTGTCTGTATGTCTTGAATCTGTCTCTCAGCTCCTGGACATCTATTTGTTGTCCTCTTCCTCCTCGGGGAGGTTTGCATCTCTTTCTCCGGTCCGGTCCGGTCCGGTCCGGGCCGGGCCGTATCTCCGCCTGCTGCTGGTGTCTGCTGAGTGGAGATTAGAAGCTGTTTCTGTTGGTGATGCAGCGGTCTGGATGCCGGCTCCGCTTTCCCCTCCAAGAAAGCTGAAAACCATCAGAGAGCTGCTTTTTATTCAACAAATACGGTTTGATTTATTTACTTCAAATGTTTCATGGAAGACGCCAGGATTTTGCAGCTAAATGTTTAAAGACGTGCAGAAATTAGTTGGTCCTCTTCCACAATAAAAAAAAACCCAACTGATGTGACTGACGCCAAAAGGCTGCCGTTCAATCTCTTCAAAATAAACCTTTTTATGTTTATTTTGGTGAATTCTTGTCTTTCTGCAGACAGTGGAGCCTCCTGGGTTTTCTCCCATCATTACGATGCAAAATATGATGAATGGAGGGACCAGAAAGTGACCAACCTTTACATCAGAGTGAATAGCTTTGGATGGTCAACCTGGGGTCGTATTTCTTCTTGCGTCCATATTCTAGGTGGTTGGCTGCAGTCCCATGAACATCCTTCTTTTTATAAATCTTGTCAGCTGTGGTCAGAGGAACATGAAGCAGGTTAGAGATGGTCTTTAGCTTTTAACATGGAGACCTGTTATCTTTAGTTTTTCTGCTCTGTGTTCAGAGTGAACAGAACCAAAGTAGAGAAATTTACATTTCCTGTAAATATGCAGTGTGGATGCTTGTTGCTGAAAGCTGATGAAGAAGCTGAAAATGCAAGTTGAATTTGAACAGCAAACGTTTGCTGAAAGTAGGAAAATGAAGTGAAAAAAATAATGAAAAAGGTAAAAAAAATTTTTTAAAAGAGCAACAGCGTAGCTAAAATTAGCAAAGAGAAGCTAAAAGTAAATGACAACTTAAAATAGACGTGGAAATACGAGTGAAAATTTTCAAATGAGCAAAAAACAAGAAAAGAAAAACTTGCAGTTTGTTTTGAAATAGATAAAAAAAGTTTAAACCAGCTTAGAAATAGATAAAATAAAGTAGCTGAAATTAGCGCAAAGAAACAAAGAGCACGTTTGCTGAGTTAAGCAGTAAAAGCTGAAATTGTCACAAAAAGATAATTTAGCTGGAAAAAAGCTTTAATTTAGTTTAAAAAGGACCTAAAACATAGAAAACAGCAGAAAGAATCATAAAAAGTTTAAATTAGCAGAAGAATAYAGCAGAAAAGGTCAGAATGATGGCTAAAAAAGCAGAAAAGCTCAAATCAATAAAATAAAAGCTGATAGAAGTTAAAATTAGCACACAGAAATTAAAAAGCAGAACCAGAACAAAAAGTTCAGTAAAGATTTATGAACATTTTGAAATGATGTTGAGGACGGCTCATTTCATTTTCAATAAGAAGTAAAAATGGCAGAAAAAGTTAAATATCTCAAAAAGCATAAATGAATGAAATCTGAAAAGTCCGAGCTGTAATGTTCCAAAGGAGCCGAATGTGTTGATAATTGTTGGTACTAATTAAAGTTTAATCTCATGATGTTTGTGTTTATTTGTGGCAGCCATCTTGGATTCAGTTGTCGATTAAAATCTTTGATGCAATAAACAGAAATAAAAAAGTTTGGATTTTCCACCAGCCTGTAGGTTTAAAGGGATCCATGATTAGTTGTAACATTAGACTTTATTTGATAAACATTTATTTTAAGTATAAAATAAAGCCTGTAAAAATACTATAGACTGTTTAGTTTTGTAAATATTTAAAAATATATTTTAACACGGACAGAGCCATTTTATTTACACACAAAGCATTCTGGGTAAATGATGACGTGGATAGGTCCTCGGTGCGAGGCTGCTAGCGAGCTATATCCACCCTGAAGGTTAATCTTGGACAATATCTGATGATCGACTCTTTTAAATGAAACCAGAGAGCGTTGACAGAGAGGAGAAGGTAGAAATGACTCAGCCTGGAACTGAAAATATGGATGGAGGACAACAGAGCTGCTTCATGGAAGAAGAACCTCATCTTAGCCTGTTAGCTAGCGCCAACGCTATATTTCCTAATATAAATTAGCTCAGTGCTAGCGCAACAAACAAGCTAAACTGAGGTCCTCCATCCATATTTTCAGTTACAGACTGAGTCATTTTTGTGTTCCCCTCTCTGTCATGTGGATGGAGGACCTCAGGATGAGAGAATGTGTAGCGCTGAGCTAATACATATATATGGTGATAGCATCGGGGCTAATGCTAAAGCTAACAGGCTAAGCTGAGGTTGTTCTTCCATGAAGCAGCTCTGTTGTCCTCCATCCATATTTTCAGTTCCAGGCTGAGTCATTTCTACCTTCTCCTCTCTGTCAACGCTCTCTGGTTTCATTTAAAAGAGTCGATCATCAGATATTGTCCAAGATTAACCTTCAGGGTGGATATAGCTCGCTAGCAGCCTCGCACCGAGGACCTAACGTCATCATTTACCCAGAATGCTTTGTGTGTAAATAAAATGGCCCCGTCCGTGTAATATATTTTTAAACTTTTAGTTAAAAAAATTTACATAACTAAACAGCCTATTTTTACAGTCTTTATTTTACAGTTAAAATAAATGTTTATCAAATAAAGTCTAATGTTACAACTAATCGGTGATCCCTTTAAGTGTTTGATGGACAGAGGTAACAGAAAACGGCTTCAGAAAGTCAGGCTGAATCTACAGAAAYGAGCAGAAAGTGAGAGAATACAAAACGAGTCTCAAACTGACTGAGAAAAGATGAAAAGAAAAGGCCAACGAATTGAAACGAGGTGTAAAGTGAGCAGAAACAGGAGTAATGTGGATGTCACGGTTCTACAGCGAGACGTGAACATCAAACAGCTGCTGTCACAAGAACCTTTTCTCTAAAACACAAAACGGACATTAAATTCTTCCTGCAACCTTTTCTCCGTCACCGTCGGCTCACAGTGGCCCGAGCTAATGGGAAGAGTTTGACGCTGCGTTTGAAGCCTTTTGGACGGAGCGGAGCCAAAACTACACATCGTTTTTTATTCAACAGATTCAAACGTTTTCTCTCCAGTTGAATATCAACTCTAATGACTTTTTTCTCTGTTTTTTGGAGACTGATCTAAAGTCTGGTTTAATTCTGGGTTGTAGTTCTGCTCTTTTATGTCTTCATATCAGAAAAATGTGTTCTTTAAAAAAATTTAAAAATAAAACCAGCTTCAATTTTCTTTGCAGAAATTAAAAAGTTGTGGTTTTAATAATTAGAGGAGCATCTTTTCAGACTAAAATATGGAACAAAAAATATGGTCATTTTAGTCTCTCAGCCTGTTATATTGTGTAAATGATTATAAAGCATTCACATTATTCAGATCATATTTTCTTCTGTACATTTTTCAGAACATAACTCGTTCTACAATTTTTTTTTTGTAGTTTAAACAATTTATGTATCAAAACATTTAACACCTTTAGGACAGTCAAAACCCTTCAAAATGTTCAGAAACCATCCATCCATCCATCCATCCATCCATCCATCCATCCATCCATCCATCCATCCATTTTCTTCCACCTATCCGGGGTCGGGTCGTGGGGGCAGCAGCTTCAGAAGGGAGGCCCAGACCTCCCTCTCCTCCTCCGGGGGAACTCCAAGGCGTTCCCAGGCCAGCCAAGAGACATAGTCCCTCCAGCGTGTCCTGGGTCTTCCTCGGGACGTCCTCCCGGTGGGACGTGCCCGGAACACCTCAGCTGGCTCCTCTCGACGTGGAGGAGCAGCGGCTCTACTCTGAGTCCCTCCCGGATGACCGAGCTTCTCACCCTATCTCTAAGGGAGAGTCCAGCCA
>NW_013953213.1:18627-24739 GCF_001266775.1 Austrofundulus limnaeus
TTCAAAATCAGTGCGGTCCCACGGCCCTCTGCGGCCCAAAGTTAAAAACTGTTGTTCTGTCGAGGCCCTCAAGAGGGCGCTCACAGTCCACAGGTTAAGAATCTCTCACAGTTTTTACTAAATGTTACATTTAAATATTAAATGTTATGTCACAACAATAAATCCTAAATCTAAACATAAAAGGTAAATCTTGACTTAAATGTTCAAATTAAAGTATTTCAGAAAAAAAATGCAGCCTTTGCCATTGAGTTTTTGTTGTGACGTCATCATCCTGCGACAAAAGCAGCTATCAGCACTGCTAACTCTGCTAACGCTACTAATGCTGCCCCTACAAGACCTCAAACTTGAAGTTGTGGCCGGTTTCTGAGCTGCACTTCAAAATGCCGGACCAAAGGTATCGTCTGTAGCTATTGTTTAAATTAGCAGATTTAAAATAAAATTTATGTGCCGACTTCATTAGCGTTAGCAGCATTAGCGGCGTTAGCGTTTGCTGAGTCGAGCTGCGTTCCATTAAGTATCATTTAGCTTTTGTGTCCACATTTAGGTTTTACATTTAGATTTGGGGTTTAATATTTAGAAATTTAAATTTGAAAATGAGCCAAATGTAAGAACATTGAACTAAATAATAAAATGTTAGTTGAAAAAAATTAACACTCAGAAAGTGAGCTAAATATTTAAAATGTGTTATACGGATATTTCTAACATTTATTTTTACATTTGGTGCCCTGTAGAAGCTCAGATATTGCTTAAAGCAACCASAAAACTGACTTTTCTGTGAAAACAAGCAAAATAAAAGCTAAAATTAGAGAAACAGTGGCTGAGAATAAAACAAATTTCAAGAAGCACAAAGATTGAAAATAATTTCTAAAGAGTTATTCAGTCATTTCAGTGAGGAACTAAGTTTAAAGTATAAAAGTTACCCAGAAGTCACAGCCGTAATGTCCTGAAGGTGCTGAACATTTTGATTCCAGTTTGTGAGAACGCTGACTCAGACGTGTCTTTAAGGACTTCCTGAACACTGAAGACTCGTATTGTTGTCTGTCAGAACTCATTTTCTAAAATCTGCTGTTAGGAACTCTGTGYGACCCTGAGAGTCTTCAGATGTCTGTGGGGAGAGAAACTGGCGCTGGACTTCCTGTCAGTYGAGTTACTCTGACCCATCTCTTCCTGGTTTCTGCAGCACATCATTGAAGGAAAATGAAAAAAAAAAAAGAGTTGATTTTGCTCCTGCTTCCTTCAGCTCTGATACCATCAGGMGATGTTCTGGCTGGAAATTGAAACCTGCAGCTGTGGCAGAGAGTCTGCAGGCAGGCTCAGGTTAGAGATGAACTGAAGGGTTCAATTATCTGATCCTGAATCTGCTTGGATGCAAATATCTGACGCTTCAGTCTGGAGCTGAAGGTTCACTTCATGAAGCTTTAGYTCACAAAACAAAAATTAAATCTAAACTAGACATGGGTTTTTACGATGTAAAAACAAGTGTGCATTGCCATGTAGCATGTCATTGCAGCATTGGACTTGCAGAATGAACTTTGACCAAGTTCAAATGTGTTTTCTAAACCAGCTTGTGCCTGTCATGTCAACAGGTGTTTGTAATTAAGGTAATTGAGTGACAATATGAAGTTTGAAGAGATTTTTTGTTAAAGTTGCTTTAGCTGGGTTTTGAACCCTGATCTCCTACATGAAAGCCCGTGACATAGACCATTAGACTGTTGGAGCTGTGGCAGAGTGTGGTGCCAGGGGCGATTTGTATGTGTGCAGAAAGAGGCCACATTGCCAATACAATTATTGACACTAAACTGCATAATATTAAACAATAGAGCAATATTAAGATAATGATATAGTAAAACATCAAAATACAATCATGTTAGTATTGTAAACACTGAACTATTGAGATTAAATATAAAAAACTATGGTGCAGTACCAAGTTGAGTACAGCTGGGGGCAGTATTGGACCATTACAAGGCTCCATTGACTCCCATTTTATGAATTTGGAATAAAATTTCAACATTAATATTTCAAAAACTACAAGTTGTACAGATAACAAAAGGCATAGCAATCATTTGGCACAGGACCTTTACAGAAAGAAATTACAATGGCAGCAGTAGGACAATGTAGGCAGGAGCATTGGACTTTCAGAATGAACTTTGACCAAGTTCAAATGTGTTTTCTATACCAGCTTGCGCCTGTCACGTCAGCAGGTGTTTGTAATTAAGGTAATTGCATGACAATATGAAGTTTGCAGAGATTTTTGTTAAAGTTGCAGAAGCTGGATTTGAACCCTGATTTCCCACATGAAAGCCCACAGTGCTCATCATGAGACTGTAGGAGATGTGGCAGAGGACAATCCCAGGGATTGGATTGTATGTATACAGAAAACGTTTACCTTGCCAATGCAATTATTGACATTTAAGTGCAATATATTACAGCATTAGGACAACATAAATACAGTATTACAGTAAAACATCAAAATACAATCAGATTAGTATTGTAATCACTGAACTACTGAGTTTAAATATTATGAAACTATGGTGTACCATACATATACAGTACCATATTGTGTAGATGCAGCAGGGGGCAGTATTGGTCCAATACAAGGCTCCAATGACTGCCATTATAATTTATTAAACATTAATATTTCAAAAACTATAAGTTTTACAGGCACCAAAAGGCATAGCCATCATTTGGCACAGGAGCTTTACGGATATAAATTACAATGGCAACTCTAGGACAATGCAGGAGGAGAAGCATGGCAAAGTTGAGATGACTTGGATGGGAAACGAATCACAATAGTGTGCATTGTATTGGCAATGCACACTGATAAAACATCAGTCAGATGGTTTTAGTTTAAGAAGATGTTTGAAATGTAGCTCATCCACCTCAGCTTCTCCGTCACTTTTTATTTATTTACATGTGATGAAAAAGCAGAAAGTCAGATAAACATGAAGTCACAACATCAGTGTTTCATTCTTTCCATTCAATTAGTATTCTTTCATTTTCTCTGCTCGTCTCCCTCCCAGCTCTCCTCTTCATCTTCTCTTTAATTTCGAACCCCCTCACAGGCAGCGCCTCCGTCGGGTTACTTTTTCSTGGAAATTGCCTCCATGTTAATTTTCCAGACAGATTTCTCCTTCCTGCAGCAGTCCTCCTCAAACGAGTCCCTTTTTGTGCAGAAGCTCCATCAGATTTGTRGCTGCTGATCACAGATGAGTCTCATTGTTTCTTATATAAACTCATAAAGATGYTGCTCAAACAGTGTCTAATCTGCAAGATATCCAGCAGATGTTTTCACTCCTGTGATGAATCTCTGGTTTAGAAGAATCTCTATAAAATACTGAAGCATTCGGATTTTATTCCTGAGAAAAAAACTTTGTATCCTTTTTTTTATTGAGATCAGTAAAGTTCTGTTGGGTTTTTGTAGCAGTCTTTGTTACAGGAAGCAGTTTACAACCTGTTATTCAGACTACAGCAATTATTTTTAATGATTAATTGTTAGATGTTTGTTACTGTGTGAATCTTTCAAATTACAGTAATTAAATGTGTGATTTATTCATAAATTTTCAGTGGGAGGCAGTCAAACCTGTTTAATGCAACTTTTTTTTCTTGGATGCTTTTTCAAAACTTATTTTGTCAAACTTTTATATTTTGCCACATCTGTTGTTGGGATTTACATTTAAATTTATTAATGSAAGTCTAAATGTTGTGCTTTTTGACGTAACATTTATGATGTGTTGGAAACGTTACAACATCGTTAGCTGTTTGCTATGACATGGTATGAGGGCTAAAATTAAGACTATTGCACAACCAGCAATCGCTACATCCTTGTAGCAGGAGGCTACATCTATTCCTAAGCCAGCTATTGATCTGATTAATAATAGGCCAGCACCGCTAACTGTGCAGCTGGCCCTGGTAACATAGAGGCCAGGGCTGGCAAAGGAGAAGGATATATTCATTCGCATTAGCATCAGAGAGGCTAGCAACTAGCATGGATAAGCTGGTGTTAGCATCAGAGAGGCTAGCAACTAGCATGGATAAGCTGGTGTTAGCATCAAAGAAACTAGCATGGATAAGCTGGTGTAAGCATCGGAGAGGCTAGCAACTAGCATGCATAAGCTGATGTTAGCGTTGGGAGGCTAGTGACTAGAATAGATAATGTGGAGTTAGCACTGGAAAGGCTAGCGACTACCATATATAAGCTGGCGTGGAGAAGCTAGCAACTAGCATGGATAAACTCGCATTGGCATCAGAGAGGCTAGTGACTAGCATAGATAAGCTGGTGTTAGCATCAGAGAGGCTAGTGACTAGCATAGATAAGCTGGTGTTAGCATCAGAGAGGCTAGTGACTAGCATAGATAAGCTGGTGTTAGCATCAAAAAGACTAGCAACTAGCATGGATAAGCCAGAGTTAGTGTCGGAGAGTCTAGCGACTATCATTGATAAGCTGGCATTAGCATCACAGAAACTAGTAACTAGCATGGATAAGCTGGTGTTAGCATGCGAGAGGCTAGCGACTAACATGGATAAGCTGGCGTGGAAAAGCTAGCAACTAGCATGGATAAACTGGCATTAGCATCGGAGAGGCTAGCGACTAACATGGATAATCCTGCATTGGCATCAGAGAGGCTAGCGACTAGCATAGATAAGCTGGYGTTAGCATCAAAAAGACTAGCAACTAGCATGGATAAGCAGGTATTAGCCTTGAAAAAGCTAACAACTAGCATGGATAAGCCAGCGTTAGTGTCGGAGAGTCTAGCGACTATCATCAATAAGCTGGCATTAGCATCACAGAAACTAGTAACTAGCATGGATAAGCTGGTGTTAGCATCGGAGAGGCTAGCGACTAGCATGGATAAGCTGGTGTTAGCATCGGAGAGGCTAGCGACTAACATGGATAAGCTGACATTAGCATCAGAGGGGCTAGCAGCTAGCATGGATAAGCTTGCGTTAGCACTGATTAGCATAGGTAAGCTAGTGTTAGCACTGAAGAGGCTAGCAACTAACATGGACGAGTAGAACTTGAAGTGCAGGGAAACATTCAGAGCAGATTCTGAAAGTGACAGGAAAAAATGAGGCCTTAATGTGTTTTCTCTAAGTGGGTTCATGTTGAAGCAGTCAGGATCTTTGAGGCTCCTTCATTCTGTCAAACATGATGATGATGATGATGATGATGATGATGATGGTTTCATCATTCAGGTGTTAAAGTTGCAGAATGAGCAGGCGATCTTATCGGCATCTTATAAATAAAATAAACATGTTTTCCACCTCAGTCTAACCTAGAGTCTTCCTCTCCTCGACTCCCTGCCCTCCTCTTCAGTTTCCATCCTCTAAAGTCCAGAGCAGAAAATCACATTGTTGCCTCTCTTCACAGCGCTGCGCCTCCGTCCTCTGTTGCCATGGTTACGGCCAGCATCACTAGAGCAACCTTAATACCATTCCTGGTGAAGTTAATGTTGTCCTCTCTGCCCCCCCTCCACACCTTTTCATCTTTTTTTCTTATTTTCCCCTCTTTCTGCCTCGACACGTTTCCTATTTTCGTTCGTCGTCACTTCTGACTGCAGCTTTCCTTTTTTATTATCTTATTTTCCTACAATCCTGCAGAGTTGAGAGGAAATTCCTGCTTGAAAACATTCCTGTAACAATGCAGCAGAGCTGGCAGATAATTAAAAAAAAGTGACTGCTGCGGAGGTCGGACTGGCAGCGAGGAGGAAATGTGAAGTGAAAATTGGCCACATGCTAATGAACCCGAGTGTAATTGGAATCACAACTCTTCTCTGCCTTCTTTAATTCAGAGCTAAATATTTTTAATGGGCAGAGTTTGTAATTACTGGAAGCTGTGTGCGATTGCAGTTGTTGTTCTGGGAGCTGATTGATGGACTGTTGACGTCCTCGGACTCACGAAAAACAAGTTTCTCGTTACAGATGCTCTTCCTGCAGCGTGGTGGTTAAAATCTGCAACTTCCTGTTGTCTCAATTGGCCAAAAGTTCTCCTAAAACAAAAGAAGAAGTTATGACGGAGGATTAGGGCCACACAAGATTTTTTTTTTGTTTTTAAATTACGAGATTAGTGTCAAAATATTATGAGAATGAAGTCGTAATATTATGAGAATAAAGT
>NW_013953213.1:27624-29732 GCF_001266775.1 Austrofundulus limnaeus
GGAGGCGCTCAGGGTGAAAAAAAAAAAAAAAGAAGAACCTACTGAATAATAGAAGCTCCGGTGAAGCAGGATCTGCTGAGTCATTAGTTGTGCGACAAACAAACAGCAGCTGTGTGAAAACTCAGGTGAGGTGAGGTCAGAGCTCACTGCTCCTCATCCTGCTGCAGCTTTCAGTTATTTTAGCTTGTTTGATGAGAAAACCAAAAAAAACCCCAACAAAGTACTGCTGAGAAGTAACGGCAGTGCTTGAAAGTTTGAAATTGTTGAGAGAAACTCGTCGGCGTCTTCCAGAGATCTGAGACTTTCTGTTTTTGTTTCTTCATCTCAAACTGAACGTCTGTTTCGTTTCGATCTTTCCTGGAGTCGCTTGTTGATTTCATGTTTTTCGTTCCTTTTCAAAGAAACGTTGAGCAGAAGACGAGACGTTTTCGAGCTGCAGAATCGAACCGAAGATTGTCRGAAAATAAATTTTGAACGAAACCCCAGACCTCGGGTCCGTTCGTGTCTGCAGAGTCGTTTCGCTTTAACACCTGGAGTCCAAATCAAATGTTTTATACATGAACGTTCTGCTGCCTCCTAATGAGAACATCTCATAAAGCTGTCAGTAAATCTTAGTTTTCCATGACCTCTTGATTACAGGTGGGGGAAAAATACACTTTTTAGTATTCAGATGGGAATGTTTGTGAACAGATTCAAGGGTTTCTGTTCGATTTTTGGCCTCCACAGTTCACATCTCCTCAGGCTACAAACTGAATCCAAGATATGCTCAGAATATTTTTACTCCGAGTCACTTTGAATGAAATGAGTTGAGCTCATCTGACACATAACTGATTTATTCATCCACCAAGGTGAGCAGGTAAAGTTTATTTATAAAAATATCACAAAGTGCTTCACAATAAAAGCAAGAAAAACTGTAATACATCATAATAATACGTACAAAGTACAAGTAAAAATGGTAGAATACACAACGACTTTGTTAAAAGCCTGTTTGTAAATGAACATCTTCAGACGTTCTTTCAAAGCGTGAAAAGAATCAAGGCTGTTTAGATTTGAGTCGAGCTGCTTGGAAAGACCGATCCCGACGAGATTTAAAACAGGTGTGTAGTTCAACCAGCAACCTCTGACCTGATGACCAACATGGTGTGAAGAGCTGGATCAAACTGTGTTTGTGTCAGGCTCCAGAGGTTCAGACCAGAATTTTTAAATTAATTCTTAAGGTGTATTCTTTGGGATAAATCTTGTGCCAGCAGGGATTCGATCTGAATTGCTCAGATTGAATCTGAATGTTTATAATTTGAAATTGAATGCATTGGTTTGAAAATAAATTTCACTAAATTGAAACTGAATTTTATGATTTGTAATGGAATTTAAAGTTTTGTATACGAATTAATTTGCTTTGAAACAACTTTCATCTTTTAAAAATTCAGTTTGACTACTTTCACTTTCAGTTCCATAATTCAGATTTTTGTGTCACATCCTGGTCCTTGAGAAAGCCAGGCAGAGTAATCAAACACAGATCCACAGATTTATGTTTCACTTTGGTGAAGTTTCCCTTCTGTATGTAACAGAGTTGATGCAATCCACTGTAAAAGTGACAAAAACAGATATTTATTTTATTGCAGTGATTTATTTTACCTATGTGTAGAAAACGTTACATTTACATCACAGCATGGATCAGTCAGCAGCAGCATCTGATTAGTCGTCAACTAATCGTGGCAGCCCTGCGTGACTGTTTATAAATTATAGAGTACTTTCAAAAAGCACAACGTGAATGCAAACTGCAGTAAATAAGAAAAAAATAAAGTCCACTTTTGGTCCAGACYAAACAAGTGGGTCAAAGAAGGTTTCTGGTGGGAATACAGCCAAAAATGAACTGGTTGACAGTGAAGAGAAGCTAAAACAGCTTGTTTGTTAATTATCTGCAGCTGAGTTATGGATGAGCTGAAGACTGTCGTCCAGAACTCAGATCACATCAGAACATCTGCTTCTTTCTGTATTTTACAGGGCCTGTGAGGGTAGACCGGGGATTTCTTTCTTTTGCGTTACCTTGCAATACTTTTGCATTCCCACGCAAAAGTTTGTTTTGTATATGAACTGAATTAATTCAG
>NW_013953213.1:30594-31902 GCF_001266775.1 Austrofundulus limnaeus
CATGTTTTTATACATGATTCTTCAATGCCTGAGTTCGCCCCCTACTGACCTACGGCTGAATCACAGGCATTCATACAAAAATCTCATCTACTGTTATCATAACGGTTCACTTATGTGTTGTTTATAATTCGGACATGTAGCTGCCCTATTTCAATTAACACATAATAGATCAAACATTATAAAAATATTATAAAAAGGAAACCCTAATACTCTAGTGTTGTTTCTAACATCAGTACTAATCTATAATAACAGTAAATTTCTTCCATACTTCATTATAGGTTTTCAAGACAAAGCTAAATGAAAGGGGCGCTGAGCAGAGTTACAACCAGGGATTACAAATAACTTTTTTCTTCTGCAGTTCGGCGCCCCCTTCCAGCAGATGGCGCTCTAGGCGACCGCCTAGTTCGCCTATGCCAAGAGCCGGCTCTGTTTAACAGCATCGTTCAAACACAACATAATATTTATATCGTCTGAAAAAAAAGCATTTATTTCTACACAGAGCAGAGTTCCAGTCTTGCGTTTTGGGACAGATTTTGTCTTCATCAGATGTGATTTTAATGCTCTTCCCAACAATCTGACAATTTCTTATCTCCACTTTGACTTTTCCTAATCTTCATCCTTTCCTCTCCCTTTTCTTTATCCCTCCATCCAAGTCTTCCTCCTTCCACAAGGGCCCAATAGTTCCTCTCAGCTTCCCTCTAATTGACAGCGGACCATTAAAAAGCCATCTCAGAAGCGTCCTTCCTGACGTTTACGACGTCAGGCAGAGAAATGTCGCTTTAATTCCTCTGAAGTCCTAACGCGCTGACCAGGTGAAGGGTTTGAACCGTTTCTAAAAGCCCACTGCAGCGGCTTATTGAGGGGAAAAAACAAAGTGGGGCATGAACACTGTTTACCCGCAGCATCCTGCGGAGACATTCGAACTCTCTGAGGACCGSAGATTCTGAGGAACAGAGGCTGTGATTTAAATATGAAGTGCTGGAGAGCAACGGGGGGCACGCAGCAAAGTCCTCGAGAGTGACGAAGTAGGATGTTAAASTCTTCATGTGTTGAAGTGGCAGCACGGACAAAAACAGGCCTTATTTCAGGGAGTCTGGAGAGGAAATGGAGGACTGATGTTGTTCCATGTCATTAAAGCCTCACAGAGGTGATAGAAACTGCAGAGGAGGAGGAAGGTGTCCAGAGACGCTGGGTGAGAGTGTTTTTCTTTCCCCTGCAGTGATTGCAACATGAATTGCTGTAAAGGTGATAGACGGAGGTGCGTGTGTGTGTGTGTGTGTGTGTGTGTGTGTGTGTGTGTGTGTGTGT
>NW_013953213.1:33450-35689 GCF_001266775.1 Austrofundulus limnaeus
CGTTCACACAAAAAGATCGGATTTTTTCAAAAAATCACAACTGAGCATTAAGACCTGCAGTGTGAACGTAGCCTAAGAGAGAGCCCAGACACCCCAAGTAGGGGTCTCTGCAGGACGTGTTGTCCTGTGGGCGGAGACGGCCCAAATCGTCATTGGCCGAGGTCTTAATGTGGGCGGAGATGGCCCGAGACGTGATTGGTCGGATTGACGGTGGGGTTTGAGGCGCGATAGCAGGGAGTAGCTTGGTCGAGTCGGGCAGGAAGTAATGTTTTTTTAAGATTAAATTTAGTGATAACTTGAGAAAGAAAAGTGCTACCTGCACAAAATTTGAACGTCATACATGTGAAAGGATGTCTAACAACATGGCTCGGTTAAAACATCCCTAAAAAGATCGCTAAAAGTCATTATTTTTATATATTTTATTTTATTCTTGATTTATGTTATTTTATTATTAATCCCATGTATTTAGTAAAATGCTCTTCAAATGGCTGAAATGCCATTTTTAGTAGTTTTTTTTATTCTGGGGGATGTATGCCCAGACCCCTCTAGAACTRCTTCACTCCACAGCTGCTTGTTAACATGAATATGTGTCTCTCATAGAAGAGGTTGGCAGTTCATGTAGGCTTCAGAGATTATGTTTGAAAATCAATATATATGTAGTTTTTTACATTTGTAGTTAGAACTATTCATTTCATATGTGAGTACGTGAGATATAGAAAATTGCCCCAAACAAAATCTTCAGTTTGGCTGTAGCCCGAGGCGAGGGGTGGCCCTGCAGGGGGCTAAGGGCCCCACAAAGGTCAGATCCTAGAATCGCCCCTGCTTCAGTCTCTGATTGTAAAGAGTTTCCCTCCTGGACCTGTCCCCTCAGAGCCCAGAGCAGATAATTTGCCAAATGTGTAAAAAAAAAGCCTGACCAAAAAAATAAATAAATAAAAAGAAGATGAAATGCATTTTTCATCCCACAAGATGAGAGGAATAATAATGGTCTCATTGGTTTTCKGCAAACTTTATTTGAAGTGTAAAAGAAACAAACTTCCACAAACGATTGTAAATGTTGTCGTCGCTGCAGCTTTTCAGTCCAAACATGCAGCACATTTCAATGTTTTATTAATATTAGTCTTCAAATCAAAGGCTCCACTATCCAGCAGAACAAAGCTTTTTTTTTGTTTCAACTGAAAACAACACCAGCTTTTCTTCCTGAAACTGTGCTTCAGCTTGTATCAGCCGAAGAAAACAAGTGTAAATTCCTGCCCTGCAGCAGATCTCTTCGCAACAAACTTTTATATCTCTGTTTAATGTTTTGTTCTCCACTTTGCCTTCTTCCACGCAACTTTTCATCGACAGAGCTCAGATTGATTGGGTGAGAACACGGCAGCTTTTCCCGTCAATAGCTCTGTGATTTTAGCTCTTTGCATCTTTCCTCTAATGCACCTGAATGCCTCACTGAGCCGCTGCTCAGATCGTTTGGACCACAAAACCCTTTTTCAAACAATCCATCGACTCTCATCACCGGCCTTGTGAGGCGTTTGTGTGTCYGAGAGGAAAAGAAGAGATGCAGCGCTCCTTGCTTATCGCCTTCAAGACGAAACACGACATGCTTTGGATCCTTCGGCGATCGGCTCGCTGCAAATTGGCCTCATTTTGGCTTCATGACTCCTCTCTGACGCTCGCAGCCACTTGAGAGGCGAGGCGCCGTGTTCCTGCAGCTCCGACTGTTAACCTGCTGTAATCGATGCCAGGATGAGTGGATCAGGAGGGACCCGAGGGAGGAGAGAAACGACCGCAGGAGGAGAGCTTTAAACGGAACAATTCAAAGATTTCTGATGGAGGGAAAACAATAGAGACTTCATCAGAAACGAACACCRTGAAAAGAGTCCGATTTATGCTCCCAGTTTAAAGGTTCAGGACTTAAACGCATCTATAAAAAGCAGGTCTGTCGCTGCTSGACTCCACAGAATGTGAGGAATCATGTTTACTGCAGGTAGTTGGCTTCAATCACCTGCTATAAATAACTGTTTTTACTCTCCCAGAAGGGGTTAAAATTTGGAAAATCTCCAGGATTCTCTGCAGTTCCAGTGTCTGAGCTAATAACCCACCACAAAACAGATTTTACCAGAGTGGACCAACACAAAATCATTAAAGGGGCAATATCATGTAAAATCAACTTTTTTTTAGTTTTATATCATGTTAGAATGTTATACTCTCATAAAAACATGTCCAAAGCCTTGCTCTGACT
>NW_013953213.1:39621-41677 GCF_001266775.1 Austrofundulus limnaeus
TAGTGCGTGCGCACGCTTATTCTTTGTTGGTGTTTAGGCTACTTCCGGTTGGCGGACTAAGAATCGAAACAAGGAATCGAAATTTTAGAAATTGAGCGATTCCGGGAGAATCGAAATGTTAGTCCCGGTTCCAATCGATACTCGAGACTCGATTCCCAACCCTACCTGCCTGGATCTGTTATTATCTCACTCTGAAGCAGGGAGGAGTGTCAGAGGTGAGCTCGTTTCAACTGGTTTTTACGACGCGGTCTCATATTCGGCATTTTGTGAATGAAGCCGATATTTCAGTTAAAATACATAAGTAAAAATATTTATCCAAGTATAATACTACCCCCCCAACTTTATGGATGATTTTATGGATTTAATTTTACATGTTATACTTGAATAAATATGGTATTTTCACGTCTTTGACTTGCCAKATTTTTAAACCCGTTTTATTTTCACTTTCATAGCTTTATCTTCAACTGCTTGTAATTTTAACTGTCTTGAGTGTGCATAGAAATGCCAAGATTCGGATGTTTCTGTAGATACCAAACATGTCTATGTTTAATTAAAAGGACTCACATCAATTAAAGTAGTAAACTGGGGGGTTTGGGCTTAAGCCGCCAGTTGAATAACCCTGGTATAGAATTTAAATATATGCCTGAGAAACACAAAATATTGCCCCTTTAACATTTTATCTCAAGAACCATTGAATGAGTTTTATTAAAACTTCAACTGATTGATTCAAGATGGATGCCACACCTCGTTCAGTCGGTTTCGCAGGTGTTGAGCTAAAAGCTGAGTCTTCCACAGAGCATGAGATTGTGATTAACAGTGTTTTTAAGGTGGCAGGACAGGCGGCGGGCGATATGCATTGCTTTAACGATGTATTAAAGAAAAGGAAGGGACTTGTTTCCCACAGCCTGATGCTGTGGTGATGGTTCTGTGACCAGCTGCCAGTGTATCACTCAGTTCATCAATGATTTGATCTAAATCCCTTCAACACTTCCAGTAAACKTCAGATCCCTCAGTCCTTCCAGCTGCCAAGCTGCATCCAGATCCAGTTTCTGAACATGCCAGATAATTAGGAAGTATCCCAACAACTTGGTTCGTCCAATCAGCCCGAGGTGCTGAGTTAATCAGTCGCCGCAGCCATCCGGCTGATGTAAAACCCTGTTGTCCCCATCGATACCAGAGCCACGCTTTCCCCCAGAGGCCTGAATTATGGCCTGCTGGAGGTTAACAAGAAACAACCGTGCAAACATCCCCTCCTCTCTCCTCCACTTCATTACCTGCCCAGTCTTCCTTACTCTCCCTCTGTCTCCCCCAGCTCCTAATTTATGAGCTCCGTCTCAGAGACTCTCTGCTCCTCTCTGTTCCCTCCTCGCTCTGTTAAAAACATGGCCTCTGGCAGTTCTGCATGTTTCAGGTGAAATAAATTGACTCCGCCGTCGCCCTCTGCTCCGGCTCCCGCRCCGGCCTCAAAGCGCCGCTTCCAGTTTATCTTATCTGCAGGGGAAAAACTAACAAATCACCCCGAGAGCTTAATATTAGCYGGTGGTTTGACAGAAACACTGAGTTGCTGTTGTAAGGTCGCAGRGGTGGACCGGTGCAACATGTTCCTGTTTAATCTCTGGCTGGACTGAAAATGGATCTGCTGTAAGAACACTGCTTCTTACGCTTCGTGCTCTCGCTTTATAAGTTTCCTCTTTTAGGGACTTCAATTCACGAGTTCAGCCGGTGAAACGTTTCATAAAGATAATTAAAATGAGCATCTGATAGATGACTGCAACTATTACTAATTAGCATTTCATAGTGTTGTGTGTGTGATTGTTTTCTGTTTTAATTAGAATTGATGCTCCGACATTCAGGAAAGACGTTTTAATATCACGAAGGAACAAAAACAAACACTGGATCRTCTTTGACATTAATTTCAAAAATCTGTCTTCATATTTTGGTAACTTTTGACTATGGGGTGCCGTTTGTAAAGTTACACATTCAAAAATTACCACCAAGATTTAGTTTTGAGCTAAATATTTAGGTTGCAACTTAAATATTTAGCTAGCTAAATATT
>NW_013953213.1:47088-52731 GCF_001266775.1 Austrofundulus limnaeus
TAATGTTTTATATTTTCCTCCTGGCATAATTATCTGATAATTTAATTTCTTTGCTGATGCGTAAAAAAGCAGTTAAAGCATTTCTCCATTAGACGGGTTTCCTGCTTATAATTTATTACAAATTAGACATAATTAGTTTTCATCTGTCCACTAAAGCCCCCTACAAAACTAATCTGGTCATTTATAATGCATGCTGCAATTTTTATTAAAGAAAATGATTCCYGTGAGCCTTAAAAATGTTTTTTTWWATTTGCTTGTTTACAGAAGAGTTTCAGGAAGTTTAAAGGGTCGGTTTGTGTGAAGTATTTATGAGGATTTTGACTCAGTGAACTGAGCTAAAAGCTGATTAAACTCGCTCTGCCAAAACATCTCCGGCCACTCGGACCCTAGCTGAACATTGTGGCGTGAAGTCGACACATCGCTGAGTCCGTCTGACAGTTCTGCTCCTTGTCTCTGCAGCTGCAGTCGGACGTTTCACTCCRCTCGTTCTGGGTGTGAACGTCAGATTAATGTTGGGCTTTAATGATTTATTGGAAACGTTTTTTTATTTTCAGCTCAGGTTGATGATAAACAGCTTAAATGGTTTTTAAATACATGTTTGGATTTATGGTGTGGATTATGTCCACATTCACCTGTAAATAAGTGAAGGTTCTGGAAGGACTTTTAACTTGACAGGACATATCTACTTCCTGTTAGTGATCATGATTGACTGAAGCTGATAACRTTCATTGGATTGATCATTGTTATTCTGTTCACCTCAGATTAAATGAAACTGGTTCTGATGTTTAGGAACAAAAACAAATTGAACTGAAACCTGCTGGATCTCCAGAGTCCCTGTCCATCAGGGTTCCTGTACCCCAGTTCCCTGTCCAACAGTGTTCCTGTCCACCGGGATTCCTATCCCCCCAGAGTCCTTGTCCACCAGTTACCAGTCCATCAGGGTTCCTGTCCCCCAGAGTCCCTGTCCTCCAGGGTTCCTGCACCCCAGTTCCCTGTCCAACAGGGTTCCTGTCCACCGGGATTCCTGTCCCCCAGAGTCCTTGTCCACCAGTTACCAGTCCATCAGGGTTCCTGTCCCCCAGAGTCCCTGTCCACCAGGGTTCCTGTCCCCCAGAGTCCTTGTCCACCAGGGTTCCTGTCCCCCAGAGTCCTTGTCCACCAGGGTTCCTGTCCATCAGGGTTCCTGTACCCCAGTTCCCTGTCCATCAGGGTTCCTGTCCACCGGGATTCCTGTCCCCCAGAGTCCTTATCCACCAGTTACTGGTCCATCAGGGTTCCTTTCCCCCAGAGTCCCTGTCCACCAGAGTTCCTTTCCCCCAGAGTCCTTGTCCACCAGGGTTCCTGTCCATCAGGGTTCCTGTCCATCAGGGTTCCTGTACCCCAGTTACCTGTCTATCAGAGTTCCTGTCCCACCAGTTATCTGTCTACCAGGGTTCCTGTCCCCCAGAGTCCCTGTCCACCAGGGTTCCTGTACCCCAGTTACCTGCCCATCAGAGTTCCTGTACACCAGAGTCCCTGTCTACAAGAGTCCCTGTCCACCAGAGTCCCTGTCCACCAGAGTCCCTGTCCACCAGGGTTCCTGTACCCCAGTTACCTGCCCATCAGAATCCCTGTCCTCCAGAGTCCTTGTACACCAGGGTTCCTGTACCCCAGAATCCCTGTCCACCAGGGTCCCTGTCCTCCAGAGTTCTTGTCCCCATATTTCCTGTCCCCCATAGTCCCTGTCCACTGGAGTCCCTCTCCCCTAGAGTCTCTGTCCATCAGGGTTCCTGTCCCACAGAGACCCTGTCCACTGGAGTCCTTGGCTATCAGGGTTTCTGTCCCCCAGAGTCCATGTCTTCCAGAGTCCCTGTCTTCCAGGAGAAACATGTCATAAAACACAACAAGAATAAAGTTTGACATCAATTACAACTGAAACAGTAAATGTAGAATAAAAAACAACTTGATCCTTTAAGTTTCTCACATTAAAACATTAATAAAAAAAACTTTGATCTTTTATTAGATTATTGGGAAAACTTTGATTCTCTGTATTTTTTTTCCATTGAATCTCAACCTCAGTTTGAAATCTGAGCAGGCAAAGTGAAGAACAGCCCTCCTGTGACTTCTATTATTCAGTAAAATCAAAGATGAGTTAAAGCATATTTCTTCAATGAAAGATCTTTTATTATTCAAAGCTTTTATTTCCCCTGAGAGCTGAGCGAGCAGCTGATCTTTCATCTAACTTCATCTGATCTCTTCAGCTCCGGAGAGTTTCTCGTCCAATGTCTGAAAGAACTTCTGTGTTTGAAGGAACTTTAATTGTTGCGTCTGAACGTCTTCTTTCTGAGAAGAAAACAAAAAGCAAGAGAGCTGAAATAAAATAAAACAAAAGGTGTCCACGGTGGGTCCTGCAGAAATTATGAAATGCACCAAAGGTTTTACAACAGTAGACCAGGGCAGAGGCGGAGCTAGGCTTTTTTTTGCAGGAGGTGGCACAGGGGGTGGTCAAAGTATTTTTAGGGGGGCTCATACAACTGAAGAAAAGGACTCTAGATTTGAAAATTCAAGATRGCTGCCACAGCTAAATCCAAATGGCTTTAACACAGCTGTTTTAAGAAATATTGAGCTTCTGAACGCTAGTCACAACTTATTCTTCAGCCATTTTTTGACATACAAAGCTAAAGATTGGTGTAGGCGCACCAAAAACAATGTTTACCAAATTCTAAATGCCTATCAAAAATTCAAGATGGCTACCATAGCTAACTTTAAAATTATTTAATTCAGTCATTATAGGACTTATTGAGATGAAATTTGTTGTGGAGTAGCTGTTGCTAGTTTTAAATTAAGCTAACCACTAATGTAAATGCCAGTGGTGGGCACCAGTCCCCCAAGGTGCAAAAACTGCGGACCTAAACTTCTCCTTTGCTCTTTAGGAGTTGTACTAATTTCTTCAAATGATTTGYGGTTTTGCGCTTTCTAAATTTAGAATTGAGTAGCGCTAATCACAAATAACATTACAAGTTCAATCGTCCATGTTGTCTAAGGAAAAAGCAGCGAGCTGTCTAAACCCACTACGTTCTGTAACAACATATTTCATTAAAGTTTCATCATTATTTTCTTGAACATTGGAAGGGAAAGCCATCACTTGCTTGGAAACAGCTTTATACTCTCACTGACTCTCCTTCTGTGATGGTTTTTTTTAGTAGAGTTCCCACAATTCTTTGCGTGGCAGGAAGCAATCGGAGCTGAGTCACAAACAAACAATATCCAGCCGTCAATACTGTTGTTTATATACTTATATGAGCTTTGGGAGGATAAAGGGAGGAAATATAATTTATGGCCCGCTGCATCTTCACCAACCCGCTCTCTCACGTCGTATTGAAGGTCACACGAAACAGTTTAAATTCACGCTCTTATTTTGAAATGAGCGGTTTCCTGTCCTTCATCCTGTAGGCTACCCAGAATGCATTGGTTCAGTTTTACAATGAACAGTTTAAAATGACTAATATGTCTGCATGTTTTCTTACTGAAGCCCTACCATAAACATAAGAAAATGACCAAGAAGCAGCAGAACTAGCAATCCACAACTATTTTTTATTTTAGCACCATGACTCAAAAGTCTGTTTCAACAAATCACCTCCCCAAACTGCGACATGTCTCAGTCTGTGAATGGTATATGCTAATTTTGCAAGGGGCTATGATTTAGTCATTTTCAAACAAACAGCAAATTCTAAATGCAAATTAAAAAATTTCCACCCATTTGTTTGTTATTTGGGGGTGACACTTTGGATGGCACTTGCCACCCCGGTCATCCCTCTGGCTCTACCCCTGAAGGAGACTAAAACATGTCTCATCTGGACCAAACAAGACCATAATGACCCTCAGGATACAGTGGAGGGACACAGATGCCTCCTTGACGCCTCTCTGGGGCTTCTACGGGCTTGTCACTGAGAAAAGAACCCAGATCCTGAACACTCTGCAGGGATTTCATCTCCTCTCTGGTCTAGGAACACCTTGGGATCCCCAGGAGAAGCTGGAGAGTGAGGTCTGTTATTTATTTATTTATTTTGTGGGACTTTTAGCTYGTTTTCTTGTTTCAAAGGGAATAAAATCTGCACTCCAGATGGTGTAAATGTTCCTGGTGTGGGGTAGAGATCTGATTTATATGACACTGTAACGCTTTCTGCAGAAAACAATTAAAAAGCAAACAAAGAGATGTAAACAAAAGGAAGAGGAGATGCTCTGTAATTATCTTTAAAGTGTTTTACATTCCCCGTGGCTTTGTTTCACCCCCCTGAACGTCTGCTGAACGCAGAACAACACTGATGGTTTCAGACTTTAATCAACAGTGGTATAATCATGGCCTCCGCAGAGCAAACAAAGCTAATCCATTGTTTATCCTCTGCTAGAATATGTTTGTTAATGGGAAAGTAATCCTGGCAGGCTGGCCTTCTTCCCTGTGYTGGTATTGATATCTCATTAGTCCATCTCTCTCAGCCTGAGCAGCTGCTGATAAACGGGCGCCTCCTGGGCACGTTGGACGGTCAGAGTTTGAAAGAGTTCAGCACAAGTCCAATTATGAGTTCAGGACCGTGGCGCTGAGGTTGGAGCGTCTCACAGAAAGCAGCTGTCCACACCGGGACGAATCACTTCTCCCACGATTTGTTAAACGCTTTATGTTCTGCCGGAACATGGAGATGAGCGCGAGGCGGCCGCCTCAGGGACGGACGGTTTCTGTCTGATGAGCTTTATCTGATATTAATGCAACAATACAGAATATATGAAGTCTAAAGAAGACGTCCAACWTTTTACTGCACGCTGAAATTCATTATGCACAAACACAAAACTGCCGCGGAGCAGCCAGGGGTGGAAAAGAAACACACATTTCAGAATTTTAGTTTCCAGTCTGGTGAACACATTTTGCTTTATGAACCAAATAAGCAAACACTTCCAACGTGTGCTGCTGTGCTTTGATAAAGTTTGTGTAAAGGTGAAGTAAAGTTTATGTGGACTGTGGTGGATGGTTCGGTCCTGGCTGGTTTGGTTTCAACCTGGTTCAGGAACCATGGCACAGAACACCAGTTTGAATTATTCAGTGGAGATAAAAWCCATATTTCTTACACATGTTTTTGGCATTGTTGAATAATTTTTGCTCTGTTTCAACAATTCATAAATCAGAAAGTTCAGCTCATTTGGCTTTTGTTATTTCAGCAGATTATACTTTTTCAGCTGTTTAGATTTTTCTCCCAGTTTTCTGGTATTAGAAAATGAATAAAGTTTCTTCCACATCCTTAAAGAGTAACTTACCCCAAAATTAACTTTTTTTAGCTGATAAACTGTCTAGAATGTGTCTAAAATGTTATATAGTACTGTTTCTGTGCTAATTTTAATGTTGAGGAAAAAAAAGGCAGAAACACAGCGGGGCAGCTGCAGCCCTAACGGACCGAACTTCAGTCAAACAAGACCCAACACTTTTATTCCTGATTTAAACTAGTGATCTTGTGAGCAGCTGCAGCTGTATGCTTTTATTTTTTTCTGTCAGGCTGTCGCGGAGCGCTCCTCCTCCTCTGTCTGAGGCTGGTGTGGTGTGAGGCGGACAGCTCACTGCTGGAGCTCAAGGTCCTGACCCAGGGAGCCAACATGAGTCAGTCCCAGACTGAGCTG
>NW_013953213.1:53153-55279 GCF_001266775.1 Austrofundulus limnaeus
CCCCCCCCCCCCCCCCCCCCCCCCCCCCCCCGCGGGTGCGAGTTGTAATGAGTTTTTGCGAAATTTATGGATTTTTAGGGCTCTTTATACAGGTAAACGTCCAAAGAGGTTGAAATGTGTGCAAACCGGTCCAAACCTCAGTCAAACAAGACCCAACACTTTTATTCCTGATTTAAACTAGTGATCTTGTGAGCAGCTGCAGCTGTATGCTTTTATTTTTTTCTGTCAGGCTGTCGCGGAGCGCTCCTCCTCCTCTGTCTGAGGCTGGTGTGGGGTGAAAATCCTCCACCTCAGACGTTCAGAGATGTAACTATCTGCGATACTGTGGTCACTTTCCATGTAGCATCAATTATGCCAATGCTAGCTGTCGCGTTCTCTCGTCCTGGCCACACCTCCRCTCTCTAACTCCCCCCTCCCCTACCCACTTTGATGCATTTTTCAAATTTCGCCTTGGGGCGGAGTTATCTTTTCACGGGGTGGGTGTAAGATACACTTTAAAATACTTCAAAAATATTTATAAATCCTAACAGTACTTTTCACCTTTTGTTCTGGTCAGTGGTGGGAACAGTTCCCCTAAAGCATTAAAGCAGTAATAGGGGAACTAATTTCCTGATTAGTGCTTTAGGGCTTTTGCTAATTTAAAAATGTACTAGTGGATTAGCACTTGCTAAATTTATAGGCTAAATTTAGAAGCACTAACTAAGGTCTGTAAAGGTTATTGATTAACGTTAATGTTAACAGCTGATGGTGAAAGCTGTCACATTTTGTTCATAATGTGTCACTGATCCACCAGGTAACAATACAGTATATTAACAATATATGAACTCAAATACAGCTGTGGAATGTCAATGATAAGTCTGAGAGCAACATGTGACTCATGTTGTCTGATGAAGAATGTTCATTGGCTGATTTGGTTATTTTAGTGCTTTAGACTTAGCTTCGCCAAAATTTTCAGTGCATTAGTGCTTTATAATTAGGGGACCTAAATATTTGATTTAGTTTTTTAGGGCTAGTAGAACTTATTTTTAGATTAGAGCTGCCCACCACTGGTTCTGGTTCTGGGTTTTTAAACTTTGAGATAATTCCAGCTTTGTTCAACTTATTTTTTGTGCCAATTTTTAAAAATTTAAGCAAATTTTCTGCTCTTTTTATCTGTTTTTCTGTTAAATTAAGCTTTTTATTCTTTTAGCTTATTTTTGCTCATTTCAGCTGTTTTGTTTTTGCCTTTTTGCCTACTTTGTGTTTTCAGATAATTTTAACTTTTTACATCTAAATAAATACATTGTTGACACATTTATGGGTTGCATTTTGACAAAATGCAATTATTGCATAAGTTTTAATCAAAACACTTTTTATTTCACAGAGCACTTTGAGACTTACTCCTGGGTTTGATCTGATGGGTCACAATTTCAGTTTCTTACTGCTTAATTCAGCAAATGTGCTCTTTTTTTACCTCTTTATTCTAATTTCAGCTACGTTTTAGTTATTTTCCTGCTAATTTTGGCTGTTTTAACTGTTTTACTCCTTTCTGTCTGCTAATTTCAACTTGTTTCTGTTTACCTACTTTCAGCAAACATCAGCTGTTCAAATTTAACTCACAAATAGTTTTGCTATTRAAACATTTTCAGCTACTGTTGGTAGCTAACAGGGGTGGGTGAGAATTAAGTTTTTTAATACAGTACATCTAGGGGTGGGGTTGTGGGTGTCAGGGTCTTTATTCCCATCCTGTTCCCCGACTGCCATTTGGGGAGGGGGTCCTGAAGATGGGCGGGCTGCCAGGTGCGGTCCTGGGCTGTGGGTGGGCTCGGGGCTTGGATGGTTGCCGGGGGCGGGGCTGGCTCTCCATCCTCCCTGGTGCTGCTTGGTCTCCTGAGGTGTGGCTCTTGGTTCCTGTGGGTGGCCCCCTGGCTGGGGTGGCTGCCGGGTTCGGGGGGTGGACAGCTGTGGATGTGCACTTGGTCGTTGGCAGTGTGGTGGGGTTGTCATGGGTGTGGCTTCTCTGCGGCGGGGGACTGGCCGGGCATCCTGGTGCGGCCCGGGCCGGGCCTTGGCTATCTGTTCCTCTCCACCTCAGAATTATTGGGTCTGCCTCCTGGGTTCGGGTGTGTGCGACCTCCAATAGGGGG
>NW_013953213.1:56271-57828 GCF_001266775.1 Austrofundulus limnaeus
TCTACTGAAGTGACACAAAAAAAAGGATTTTGGGTATGGTAAAAAAAATTTTTAATACACACATATCTCCATACATAGCAAAATAACAATATTCAGACACATTCTGCTTCCCTACATCTTTTAAAATTGATAGTTTTATATCTCTCTTCAAACAGCTTTATGTTTGAACATTCCTTGAGTTCCACAGTTTTACTCCACCGGTGGAAATACTAAAACTTATACAGATCATTTGAACAATCCTTGATTTAAATTTAAACTGTTCTCTTAAATGTGATGAGAGGTTTCTGGTGATGTTGAGAGGATCATCAGGTAAAATAACTGGCTCTGAATCATTTAATTAGTTTTTTCTCCAGTWGGGACTTTATTCTGTTGAGTGGGTTTCAGATCCCTCTGAGTCATTTTTTTAGTCTGAAGATCAAGTTTAAAAGAAGCAGAAAACGAACTCGTCTCAAAGAACAGAGAAAACGAAGCTCCTGAAGCTGCTGTAAAACTTCTGTCCCTGTTTAACTTCAGGCCTTTTTAAATAATTGACTCTGTTATCATGGAAACCCAGTGGACCCCTGCACGGTCCGCATCACTTCAGCAGCTTCTCCTTGTAAAACTCAGCGTTTCCTGTGTTTATTTTATTTTATTTTTTTATCAGGCACCAAATTGTTTTTAAACGCCCGTCTCTTCCGGTTATTGCCTTTTTTTTAATACTGTGTTTGTGAGGCTTTATTTCTGCCYGTCGTTGGGTCCTGATGAATCCCATTACTTCGGCTGCGAGCGGCTAATTTCCCTGCGGGGATCACTCAGGTTTCATCTCGTCTCGTCTGAGGAGGCGCGCTGCCGGGAGCCGCCGCCGGTTTTTATGGCGCAGGTGATCAAAATGCCCGTCCACGAGGCGGTAATTGTGCAAACTGGCTGATTTGTGATCT
The DNA here is from genome assembly GCF_001266775.1 of Austrofundulus limnaeus. Classification (NCBI taxonomy): domain Eukaryota; kingdom Metazoa; phylum Chordata; class Actinopteri; order Cyprinodontiformes; family Rivulidae; genus Austrofundulus; species Austrofundulus limnaeus. The sequence goes on from NW_013953213.1 coordinate 57,189, forward strand.
CAGCAGTATTAACCCTTTGAACCCTCGGCTGTTATTGCTCCTTTTCTGCKTCTTTGTTTACTGACTAGCAGCGCGGTCCTTCAGGAGGCCTGGAGTTTATCAGCCCACCTCTCAGCCGACTCAGGCTAATGAACGCTAATCTGTGGGAAAATAACCTCACCTGGTGGTAAACTGATGTGATGGATCAGATCTGCGTCGGGTCAGAGAGGAGCTCCTGACGGAGACAAGAAGTGTTTGTGTYTCTGAAAAGAAAACCAGAAGACAGCTTTTTTAAAAAATATTTAAATGAAAGAACAAAGTCTTAAACTAAATGAGTCACAGAGAAACACATTGATGACGACATGCTCCTTAACCCTCGGTTCACACTAGATGCTGTTCCGCTCTGGTCCAACCTCTGCAGTAAATACACAACCATTATAATCAATGAGAATATTTACACTGATTCTTCACAGTAGTGAAGGACTGTGAGCAGCAGTGGCGGAGACAGACATTTTTCTCAGGGGGACCACTACTCACACAGAGGTGGCCAGGAAAATGACATAATTTTTTACTTGAAAGTTTCTGCAGATCTTTGTGTTTTGGTCATTTCCTTATGTCCATATATTACCTTTTATAAACATGGGTATCAGAACCATTTTAA
>NW_013953213.1:59479-66305 GCF_001266775.1 Austrofundulus limnaeus
CACAAATTCTCCTAAATCACTCGTACGCACAACTTAAGAACAAATCTGTGCTTACGAACGGTTCTTGCATGAGGCCCACTCTTTTGCTCGATGCCGGAGCTGCTCCGGAGTCAGTGCACAAAAATCACACTGCACCAACAGGAAGCAGAACGAGCATAACATCCGTATTTTCAAAATAATTCACCAAACAGACCAATTTTGTCAAAAAGTTTGCTATTTTAATAATTACATGGGTATATTTATACATAACTGCTGTCAAAATGCTTCATTATGATTAGAAGCAGATGGAAACGTGCAGCTTGCAGTGTATTCATGTCATGAAACACGTCATGTTCTCATTCCTTTCTGGTCATCTTTAACTTAAAGCCTGTGCCACCCACAGCTTCATAAAATGCTTTATGATGTGCGGCCAGATGAAGATTATATACTCTGAATTTAAAGCGTGGTAGAAAACCTGTTCGGAGCYACAGCTGGGACTTGACAGAATGTTTGATTTTTCCATCTGAGCTTCTGTTTTTACATCTTTAACCCATTTTAGACAAMCAGCTTTGATCTGATTCAGTTTTCACTCAGTTGTTTATCTGAGGCTGCTGTGTTCAGAACTTCTTCAGTTTTTTTTTCTTTCAGTGGTTTCGTGTGTGGATCTCAGAATAAAAATCTCTTTGTCAGCTGCTGACATTTTTATTTTCTCAAAAATGAATCCAAAAATAAATCCAATCTGCTGATTGGTTCGCTCCGATGGGGGCACAGAATCCTGGAGTCGGGGTGACCTCGTCTCCTGTGTGTGTCCAGATCTGACGACACAGAATGGGTATTTTATAAATCCTCCTGGTCTTCAGGTAGCCTGAGCTCCAGATTTGAGCTGCTGTGTTTAATGAACACATTAATGGGGAGAAAATAATGGAATCAAGCTGCCTGGATGTGTGCTAATGAAGACACATCTTCTTGCATCAACAACCATCCAGGTTTGATGCAAATCAGCAGGGAGAAGGAAGCAGCTGAGCTGAATCTTAATTCTGTAATTTCCCACGATGTTAAGAGCCTGAATGCATCGTGTAAGAGGGGGCTACTGCTAATGAGATGTCGAGAAAGATTGTGGACCCCCTCAGCCCCCGACCCGTCCACCATGTGGGTCCGGCTGTCTGGAAGGCTGAGGAATAACAGATGACAGGTCGTTTACCTGAACACAGCAGGTTCTGGTACAAGAGCTTACAGAACCAAACCTGCTGGATTTAGGACCAGGACCAGGTCCAGGACAATCTAAACCTCTAAGTCTCAGGGACAAAAAACCAAAGACATATTTGTCAGGACAGACAAGGACAAATTTAAATTGAACTTCCTGTTTTTGATTTATTTACATGGATGTTGGTCTGAAGAACTCCTGAATCCCTGTAGTTGTCTTTTTATGTCCCTGAGGACATCCTGTCTCTTTGTAGTTGTCTCTTTATGTCCCTGAGGACATCCTGACTCTTTGTAGTTGTCTCTTTATGTCCCTGAGGACATCCTGACTCCCTGTAGTTGTCTCTTTATGTCCCTGAGGACATCCTGACTCCCTGTAGTTGTCTCTTTGTGTCTCTGAGGATGTCTTGAATCCCTGTCCTTGTCTTTTTCTGTCCCTGAAGACATCCTGTCTCTTTGTAGTTGCCTTCTTGTGTCTTTGAGGACATCTTGACTCCCTGTAGTTATCTCCTTGTGTCCCTATGGACATCTTGTCTCCTTGTAGTTGTCTCTTTGTGTTTATGAGTTTGAGTTGTCTTTGTCTCTGAGGACATCTTATGTCCTTGTAATTGTCTTCTTGTGTCTTTGAGGATGTCCTGACTACCTGTAGTTGTTTCTTTGTGTCTCTGAGGATRTCTTGTGTCCATTTAATTGTCTCTGTGTCTCTGAGGACATCTTGTCTTTCTTTAATCATCTCTTTGTTGTTTCAGTTTTTCTGATGATGTCCGAAAATGTCCCCGGATCTTCAGGTTTTGTCCTCCTTTGTCTCGTGCCTTCAGATTTATTGTTTGATTTGTTGACATGAAACCTGAAGACACACATGAATTCTCTCAGTTTTTTTCTGTATTTAGGTGTGATGTAATGTTTTTTATGTGAAAATAATTCCTGCTTGGTTCGGGCTTCAGGAAGCCTTAAACATGATCAATGATTCACTTCCTCCAATTAGTGTGAGAAGGTGTCGACACTTCTCAGGCAGACGTGTCTCGACTCATGATTCTCGCTCCGTCTTATCAATAAAAGTAATTATGTGCAGCAGATTGTCATTTATTTCTGCCTTTCAGGAGTAATGAAAGAAGTGTGTCCTTCAACACAAATGGATTGTTGCATAAATATGACTTTTAATCAGAGGTTATCAAAATGCCACCTGTTTTATTAGAGCCGCTGATATATTTCACCTCAGGTCTGTTTGCTTTTTGTGGTTCTGCGTTAAAGAAAGATGTCAATTAGAGCGACGGTGGTCTTCTTGTTTTCATGTTTTTGTTGTGATGTTTGATGTTTTTAATCAAGGTGTAGTAAAATGTATCAGCTGGTTTGTTAATTCAGTCTGAAATATTTTAAAACTTTACTGATGAGGACAATCTTTGTTTGTTTGTTTGTCCAGCTGATTTTTATCTTCAGCCTTTTCTTCTCCTAATGACTTGAAGTGAAATCACAGGGTGGATATTTTGTACTCTTTAGCTGCGGATTAGTAGTTTTATGCTAAATTTGATGGTGAACCTGAGAACCAGTGGCAGATACATAATTCTGGTCTTCATGGACAGGTTCTACCATTTAAAAATGTATAAACAATTAAATCTGAATATGATGAAGCCAAACAGAAGTGAACGATAAAAACTTTGTTTTATGAGGCACCAAGTGAAAAAGTCACTAACAGATTTTTATTATTTAACTCATTTTCTGAGTGTAAAATCCTAAATTTCCAATGACTATTAGTGTTTAGCTCCCTGTTCTTACAATTTGATGTTGTTTTTTATTTGTTGTTGTTTTTTTACAAAATGTTAAATTTAAATGTTAAAATATAAATACTAAATTCTGAATCTAATCTAATCTGATCCATACTGTCAGCTCTTTTGTGCATGCGCTAAAAGAAATAATGCTAGGAGGGCTTTGCTTTTTTATCATCTAACACAGTGTTCCCAACCTTTTTAGACTTGTGTACCCCCTGAGCTGTTGTCATACCACTAGTACCCCTTCAGTCAAATGTGTAAGAGACGCCCAGCGTTCTTTTACATACTTCTGAAATTAATGAGGAGACACGTTCTTTTCTATGAACGATTAATACCTCCCAGAATGAAAGAGAGAAAAGACAGACTTGGCTGACCATGGCTGAAGGAACTGTCCAAGGTCCTGAAAGTTCTGTAAGTTTCAGGACCTTGGACAGTGTGAAGGACTGAAGGAACTGTCTGAGGTCCTGAAAGTTTTGTAACATTTCAGGACCTTGGACAGTGGTGCATGGCTGAAGGAACTGTCCAAGGTCCTGAAAGTGCTGGAATGTTTCAGGACCTCAGACAGTGTGCATGGTTGAATGAACTGTCCGAGGTCCTGAAAGTGCTGGAATGTACTGTATCAGGAATTTAGACAGTGTGAAGGGCTGAAGGAACTGTCCAAGGTACTGGGATATTTTTTCCACATACCCCCTGAATATTTTTGCATACCTCAAGGGGTACACGTACTCCTGGTTGGGAATCACTGATCTAGCATTTCACTAGACTGCGTGATGACAGAATGAATTCGATTTCAGTCTTTCATAGAAAAGGCAACGTTTGCAACATATATTTGTTTTTATTACAAGAAAAAATAAAATGGAGAGGATTTGAATAACATTGTCTTGAAAATAGGTTTGTTTAGGTCCGCAAAAAAAACTATTTAGCTGCGCAAGTTAAATATGAACACATCATAAATCTATATTTCATAAATATCAGAATGTATATGATATTTAAACTGTTTACAGAATATAATTTAGCACACATTTTATAATTAAGTCCAAAAATTATTTTCAGTATTTTTTTCCTAAATTGARCGCATTAACCGATCATCCAGAAGTACATATTTTGAGCTGACGGTACAGATCGTGCTTTCAGAACAGACCGGGCAGTGACAGCGGTGTTAGCAGCATTAGCATCTGCTTTTGTCGCTTTTTGATGACATCATAACAAGAACCAAGCACCAACAGCAAAGGCTGCGTTCCATTCTGATATACTTAAATGTAAACTTCAACATTTAAGATTTAACTTTTAGATTTAGCGTTAACTTTTAAATTGTAATATTTAGTAAAAAAAAAAAAGGCAAAATAAGAACAATGAACAAAAAGTTGGTGGATATTTTTAACTAGGATTTTACACTCAAAGTGAGCTCAATAATGAAAATATGTTAGTGACTTTTTTAAACATTTTGTTTTACACTTGGCCCATACTTTATAGGGTTTCTAAACTTACATCTCTCCACACTTGAGCTTAGGTTTTATTACCTGTCAGTGTGTGAAACAAAAATATTCAAACCCTTTTTGAAACACTGCCTCCTCTCCTGCTAAAACAGACCTGACTCTTAGATTTCCCCTGGTGGCACCGAGTCCAACGGCGCAGCCCGGAGTTCCTCTGATTGTAATCCTGTGCGCACGTCTGCCCCCGTTAGTTCAACAATCAGGGAGTTGTGGATCGAGGAGCCTTTACTCGCATGACAAATAGGCTCTCTCAGCTCGTTTGTGCAGGATGGGTGGGGGGGGACCTCCCGCAGGCTGATTTAATGCCCAGTCAGCATCTCTCAGTGGAAAGAGTTCCACTTCCTGGATACAGAGCTCGTATCTACACAGCTCCTTCRGTCAGGGAGACCAATCAGATTAGAGCGTGAAGTTGGATCTTTAATTAGGACCGAACTCCGTCTCCACGTTTGGGTTTAACTTGAGTTTAGTGGGTCATTTAATTTCTGAAAACTATCTGAACATCCTGACTTTGTCAAACATACGTCTTATTTTCAGGAGAGAATATTAACGAAGCCTGGTGATCCTTGAAGAACTTTGTGTTTTCTGAGTTGGCGGAGAAATAATTATTGCCATTTTTGTCTTATTGCATACTCTTTAACTGTAGCTGCAGGCTTTGTGAAGGTCAAAGGTTAATGTTAGGCTGTGGTTTTATTTCCTGTTCAATAAAGCTCAATACATCTTAAATTTATTTTAGTGGTTTTTTTTGTCGAGGATCCAGAAAATAACACGTTGCTTCAGTTAGAGCGAAATCAATAAAATCACTGACCCCAAGAAAAACTCCAATCTGTTCTGTTTTCGTCCCCGAGCTTCCAGTTGGTCCCTGAGAGCCGAGGTCAAAGGTCAGGGCAGATTGAAGGCTTCATAAACAGCAGCAGGAACTACAGTTTGGGTTTATTGTGTCAAATGAATCCAATAAAATTTGTTTTATTGGTTTGATTTTAAATCTTGGAGGCATAAAGAAAACATTTATTTTTTGTTTTTGTTTCTGGAGTTTCATAAACCATTATTTTTCTCATTTAGGTTAACAGTTTGATGTAACCCTGAGTTGGATGCTTTAAGAAGATTGATGTGTTACAATAATAGTTTTTTGCCTCTCATGTTGGTTGGTTTCTCAGAGCCGAAGGGATTTTTCTGGRGGTGAGCTGCTGCTGCCTCTGAGGCGTTCCTTCTTCACCAGGACCATCAGACATCTGTCAGCGTCCTCCTGCTCCTCAGACCTCACAGGAAGCTGCTCAGTGAGGGATGAGTGACCCGTGGCGTCGTCTGTGCCGATCGGTTGCAGAGGTGCCGTCACCGTAATGCATCATCTGAGAAAAGACTTCTCAGGGATTGATGGTTGGTCTCCCAGCAGCGACGCACCCACACAAACATTTTATTTTTTTTATTTAGTGGTTTTCATCTTTAACTTTGTGAGCTGTGACCTGAAAGTTTAGGTTCAAATGGTGCAAATCCAGAAGCTGTTGGRCTTGGATTCATGAACACTGGGTGACACAAGGGAAGGAAAAAATAAAATAAAAAGTGTCAATTTGATGTGAAAACTCATCGCAGCAGACTCAGCTTCTGCTGTGGGCTGAATTTATGTCTTYGTGAAAACTTAGATCTTCACCAGCTTGAATCAAGGTTTGGACTTTTCATGCTTCAGAAGGACTCTAAACTCTGGAGGACTCTAAACAGAGGCTCATCWGAGGTAAAGCTACATTCTGGTGTGATCTGTTTCAACTCAGAGGATGTTGTAGGGATGACTCTCAGCTACTACCACACCAAACTTTAGTTTAGTAACTGTAAAATATAGTTGTTTATGAGGCGCCAAGTGAAAAATAAAATGTCAATAAGTTTCGCGAACACATTTTCATTATTTAACTCACTTTCAAAGAGTAAAATCCTTGTTTAAAAAATCCACTAATATTTTATGTTTATTTAGCTCACTGTTCTTACATTTTGTTAATTTTTTACTCTAAATATAAAAGTAAAATCTTAAATATTGTGTTCAAATGTTGAAGTTTTTAAAGTATTTTTGGAATGGATCACAGCTTTTGTTGGTGGTGCACAGCTTTTTGTTATGATGTCATCACCCTGAGACAATAGAAACTCTCCTAATGCTGCAAACGCTGTAAACACTGTTAACGCTACAAACGTTGCTAACGCTCCAAATGTTCCTAACGCTGTGAACGCTGCAAACGTTGCTAAAGCTGCTAACGCTCCAAATGTTCCTAACGCTGCTAACGCTCCCAACGCTACTAACGTTGCTAATGCTGCTAACACTCCCAACGCTACTAACATTGCTAATGCTGCTAACGCTCCCAATGCTGCTAACGTTGCTAATGCTGCTAACACTCCAAACGCTACTAA
>NW_013953213.1:68145-71038 GCF_001266775.1 Austrofundulus limnaeus
GTATTGTATTGTATTGTATTGTATTGTATTGTATTGTATTGTATTATTACATTTTGATATAGGATGTAATATTTACATATTTTTAATATTTAAATGTAACATTTATGACAAATTAGCAAAACATAAGAACAGTGAGCTAAAATACAATAAAATGTCAGTGAAAATTTTTTAATTAGGCTTTTGCACTTGAACTTAAGGTGAGCTATGAAAATATGATATTTTTAGCATTTTATTGCACACTTGGTGCCCCATAGTGTAGACGTGTGTTCACTGATGTTGATTGGCTGTGGCAACGGCCTTGAATTGGTTTCTCTAAAATTCTATCAGTTGTAAAAGGAAGCGATTGTCTGTTGAAAGTTTTATGAAAATCCGTCCAGTGGTTCATGAGATATTTCGTGTCAAACGATCAAACACAGTCTGCCTCTCAGCAGCAAGAGAGAAGTTTCAGCTCATGTTTGTTTTTTTCCAACTCTGAACATTTGAAGTGGAGCTGCTGCAGAAACRCACTTCTTCAACTACACATGACAAAGTTTCTGCTTTATTTCAGTAACTTAAAATAAATCTTGATCCAAATCGTTTGAGAGATGTTTGGGGAATGTTTGTGGGTTGGAAAGCAAACAGTTTCAATCAAAACCGAAAACAAACCTGAGCATCTTTTGCAGAATTTAAGTCGTGATCTGCCCAGCCCATTTCTGCAGAGTGCATTAARTAATATTAAGTTTAAATAAGAATATTATGTTATATCACATTCTTCTAAAGTTATACTTTGTGCAGGAAAAACAAAAAAACATGTAGGAGTTGAACTCTGAGGGTCGTGACGACTTTGTATTGATTACTTATATGAGTCTAATTAACAACTTTTTGCTGACTTTTAAACATTACATAATTGCTCAAACTTTTTAAAATTCTAACACTTTATTCAATAAAAGTTTTTTTATAAAACATTCTGAGAAACTCATAACTGAGTGAAACCTGTTGCCTAATTTTACTGGAGTTAAATAAAAACCAGATGGAAGCTGCTAATAAAACATATTTTTATTAAAACCAGGCTGCAGCTTAGATATGAACTGAAATCCCACTGAAGAGATAGAACAAATAATTCAGGCCAGATTTTATAGGGCCGCAGAAAGATTAGGGTCTCTTTCACTTTAAAGACCCAATAAGTTTGTTAAAACGTAAATCAGCTGCGACTACATTAATTAAATGTAAGTTTTATCCACTTGTATTCTTTCCAAGTGTCACAGAAGAATAAATCTTCTGTTAAAAGACTTTTTGTAGAAACTTTGAAGGAGGCGAAAGCAGCTGCTGCCTCATATCTGTCCCTTATAAAACCTGAKAAAACTCTGAGGCTTTTAGGATCTGAGCTGTGACAGAKCCAGACTCTTATTTTGAAGGAGCAKTACGTGACTTGAAAYACTAAAATCTGCTGAGACTTTTAATCAGTTTTCCTAACCCAACAGTAATCAGGAGAAAATTATGCATTTATGAGGGAAATAAATTAATATTTATTATTTTTTTTACTGTAAATGTCTAACGGTTCTTAATAAAATGCTGGTAAAATCTGGTTTTAACTCAATCTTTAATGTGACCAGAGTCTAAACTTTACTCTGCACAGGAAGAATTGAAGAGTGAAAGAAAAGAAACGCAGCCTGCAGGATCAGAGCATTAAAAATGGATGCACTTTAGGTAATGAGACTAATGTGAATTTAAACATGGCCTCTGGCTCCAGGAGCTCCAGAGGAGCTSTTATTGGTAGAGAAGGTGAAACAGACGCAGCGTGTTCAGCTGCTAGCTTCGGCTGGTTGTTCTTCTTGAAGCTGAGGGTCAGTCTGGAAACAGTTCTGAAGTTTCGGACCCTCAGTGACCAGYGGGATTCCTGCCTCCAGGCTCTGATCGGACAGGAAGACGTCCGCCTCGGCTCCGTGTCGTTCTGAGTTCAGACAGCAGCAGCCCAACGTTTGGCCCTGAGCGGCCCGACGTCCTGTCGGACATCTTTGAGGACGAAGGACGATGAGTGAACGTGACGTGGAGGGAGGAGATTAACATTCATGGCTTCAGGCTCCTGATGAAAGCAGAACACAGATTTCTTTTCTTTTTTTCAGCTTCTCCCTGTGGTTCAGCAGGAGGKGAGGTTTTCACAACGCTCGGACTTTTCTGAGTCTCCTCCTGCAACGTTTGATCTGCTGGAGCCAGACACATTACTGAGACACTCCTGGAGGACAGAGGAGGCGCTGTGAGGACAGAGGAGGCGCTGTGAGGACAGAGGAGGTGCCATGAGGACATAGCCATGAGGACAGAGGAGGCGCTGTGAGGACAGAGGAGGCGCTGTGAGGACAGAGGAGGTGCTGTGAGGACAGAGAGGAGGCGCTGTGAGGACAGAGGAGGTGCTGTGAGGACAGATGAAAACTGGTAGAAGGAGGAACTAAAACAGGAGAACAGTCAGTTTATCAAAGACTTAAATGAACCATTAAAGACCCTCAAGAGGGAGGGAGAGTGATTTACCTGTGAATTCAGCTCAGGACAGATTTAAACTCAGATATTTTAAACTCCTCAAATGAAAAACAAAATRTCTTTAAAGATAAAGACATGTCTTTGTTTGAACCTATGAGATAAAACAGGTCCTGTATGAACAGGTCTCTCTGGTTTTTACTCTGGTTGAACTTGTAAATGCTTTATAGTTCTTGGATTTTAATATCAGCTGAGTTTTAACCTAATTCATAGGGTCAATAACCTGTTTGTGGGTCTTTAGCTTCTTTCAGAGGGTCATTAGCCTCTTTCAGAAGATTTTTAGCCTCTTTCAGAAGATCTTCAGCTTCTTTCAGAAGGTTGTTAGCCTCTTTCAGAGGGTCATTAGCCTCTTTCAGAAGATTTTTAGCCTCTTTCAGAGGATCTT
>NW_013953213.1:72806-74430 GCF_001266775.1 Austrofundulus limnaeus
AGCTTCTTTCAGAAGGTTGTTAGTTTCTTTCAAAAGATCTTTAGTTTCTTTCAGAAGGTCTTTAACTTCTGTCAGAGAGTCGCTCTTTCAGAGGGTCATTAGCCAGAGTGTGCTAACAATCGGACACATTTTTACCAGATGAGTCACGGTTTGAGTCAGAAGTCCTTCTGAGACGTTTCTCTCTGTGTTTGTACAGTTTTTGCTCCCTCCCAGTCTCTGTTTTCACATCATACCACAGTTGCTTTTGTCTGCTCAGAGGAAGCAGGAAAAAAATGGTGTAAAACCATCAAAACATTTCACAGAAGCAGGACATTTATCTGAGCGACCGCAGGACCCAGCAGAAGGATCTGACAGAGTTCTGTTTGACTCCGGGAGCCAAAGAGGCTGTTATGACTTCTGTCTCAGGCGAGTGTTGTCAGGAGAGTAAGACAAAGGCGGTTTGCTTCAGAGGAGGTAAAAAAAAATGGAGCGATGTTCTTGTTTTGAACTGAACAGAGACGAGATGGAGTTTTTATTGTGATATTCTGCGCAGATTAAAAACTTAGTTTGCATTCCTCTCTAGAAGGAATACATGGATTACTGCGTGATCTGTAAAATGTCACATTTTCCCCGTGTGTCATCCTGAAATGTCTTGTTTAAACTTTGTGTCATTTCGTAGTTAAAGATTTGAATCTTTCATCTCAAAGGCTTGATTTGAACAAATAAGGAGGGTACACATTATGGCAGCACGAGTCAACAGAGGAACAGTCAGGAGGAGAAAAGTTGAACGTTAACGTCTGAAAATGTTGCGTAACCTTCCCCCGCTCAGAGGTTATCGATCAGACTCCTGTTCCTGTTTGTTACCTGCCCTTCTCTCCTCTCCCAGGGTGCTTCAAGTGTTGAAACACCATCTTTTTAGCACACGAGTCCCGGAGAGGYGGGCTGTCGTCCTGCATCCTAATCTGGACGCTGGAGGAAAGCGATGCCTGTGGGGCTTCGGATTTATGTCCAGGTCCATCTGTAAAACCTATCYGGTTATATCTGTGACACCGACGGGTTCTGGAGACAACCTGAAAGCACCATTTGTCTTTGCTTTGTGGACACGTTGAAAGCTGCTCTGACTGAGTGAGCTGTAAAACATGATTGGATCAGAACGAAGGAGTTTTATCCTCCAGTGAAGGTGAAACATGTCGTTGGTGTGTGCGGTTGGGTTTTATCCTCAGCCTGTGCACAGACTTTTAAACTTTTTTAAAGAATAAAAGAAGGAAAATGTTCATCACCTTGGACCAGTTGTTGGATGAACCTGGAATCCTCGTTCTTACGTTTATCCCAGTTTTTCAAAGAAAAGTTGGATTGGATCMATTTTATCCAGATCTGACTTTTCAAGATGACTTAATCTGGTTAAWGAACGCTCTAAATTAGATGCATCTCACACTGAAGACTACTAAATGGGTAGAATTGCATTCAGAGATGCAKTTCTGCAAACTTTGGTTGTAACGAGTGGTTATTTGAGTTACTGTTGCTGTTCTATCAGCTCGAACCAATCAGGCCATTCTCCTCTGACCTCTGACATCAACAAGGTGTTTGTTCCCACACTGCCACTCACTGGATGTTTTCTCTTTTTTGGACCATTCTCTGTAAACCT
>NW_013953213.1:75387-80380 GCF_001266775.1 Austrofundulus limnaeus
ATCGAACCCAGTTTAAGAACCACTGATTTAAAGGGTAATAAAATAATTGCTGATGTAATATTTTCCCTATAATTATTACAAAAACACAAAATAAGTAAAAATAAGTATTTATATTTGTGTATAAGCTGTTTAGATTGTCAAAAAGCCTGTGTTTTTAGGGTTATTAACAAAGTTCGTGTACTCAGACCAGTAATTTTTTGGGGTCACAACTTTGTGCCATGGATATTTTGTGGGTCAGAAGATAAAATGTTTGGGAACCACTGAGTTAGCCTACTGCTTTAATTCATCTTCAGAATGAATATATCACACAGACACGCATGGAAGTATGTCATAGTGCCAATATTTGAACACAGTGCAGCCACGCAACATCAATGTCAATTTCACGAACTTGTGGCGACACATCCTGTTTTCGTAACCAGATATTTCAAAATAAAAGTCTGATTTAATTCAGTTCATATACAAATCAAACTTTTGCGTGAGAACGCAAAACAATATTGCGAGGTAACGCAAAAGAAAAAATCCCCCCATGTCCCCTCGCGGACTTCGTAATATCCTAAACTTCTTGGAAGAATATTCTGTTGCAGTGAATTTCTAATAAATCCCCTAATATTTTTGGGTGGAAGATTATTTTGGATTATATCCCACTTGAGTTTCTAACGTCCCTCGTCCACTCTAAGACCTCCTTCCATGTTTGAAGGAACATGGAAACACTTTTCRGACTATGCTGAAGAACACGTGTCCACCATCCTGTCTCGAGCATTTGTAAACTCTTAGAACTGGTCAGTAAAATGATGTTAACATGTAATATAACCCGCTGTTATTTTACTTATCTATTTTTTTTATTTTTTTCTTGGACTGCACCACTGAGCTTTTGTTGTTTTTGTGTTGTGTTGCTGTTCTTAAGGGGAAAAATAATAAATATATCTATTAAAAAAACAGAATTAGATTACGTGATAATCTGACTTCAGAATCTGTTAYTGGTTTTGAACGATCCGTTTTCTAAAACCCAGTCGAGTTACGTTTGAACCGACTGCAGGTAAGATCGCAGCGGATGAAGTGTTTCTGTCAGAAATTCTTCTGTTTTCAGCCGAACTCTTTTAATGAGCTGAGATTGATCCATGAACATTTCTAAAATCAGCCGCTTCAGGAAATAACTCCTTTCTTTCCTCTAATTTCAACACTTTTGTCTGAAACTCGACAGCTTCAGTTTWTCCGTCCCTGGTCTGATCTGATCTGCCGTCTGACACTTGTGCTGACGAGGAGCTCTGAAGGTGAGCAGACACCTGAGCCTGAGTGAAACCAGTTTGAAGATGCGAGCGTTTACCCACGTCTGATCTAACGAAGCCTCGTCCGTCTGAGCAGCAGGCTTCAGTTTATCACGGATAAGAAAGCAGCTGCAGAGAAACACCTGCTCCAGGTTCTACAGTTCAGGAGGTCCCACCGACTGGAGGGTCCACCCGACGCTCTGAGGACTCAGAACCTTCTTCTAAATCTTTCAGGTCACCTTTAATGTGCGAGGACCTGCAGGTCAGCAGGTTCTCATATCAAGCTTCTGAGAAAMTAAAACTCAGAAGGTCTCAGGTCTGAGGACATATCTTACATTAAAAAGAYGGCGGGAGGCTTGACTTCAGGAAGGATCTCTGTGGTTTTGACGTGTTTAAAAAAAGAAGAAAACTKCTCCTTTATATATTTTTACTACATTTCTCTGAGTTGTTTTGATCAACAGCAGCAGTTATTGTTTTTACATTCACTCAGCATCCCACAGGAAGTGCCGTTTTTATTGTGATTCCCATCAGCTGGTCCATTATTCCTCTTCCTGTGGAGCATCAGGTTCTGTGGAGCTTGTTGGTTTCCATGAACCCCCCCAACTCCCACCACCCTGTGAGGAGCTCTGATCCTTCAGAGGGCATGAACTAATWAACCGGAGCTAACGGGAGTTTAATCAGTGCGGAGGCAGCGGTGGATGAGAGGAGTTTAGTTATCAAAAAAAGGGGGAACAGTTTGAGTGGAGCCCACGCTGGGATTCATTTGGAGATGTTTGTGTGGAGGGAAGCCCCCCGACCCGGGCGTGTTGACGTTCAGACGGGGTCTCTGCGGGTTCAGAGTCCTGGTGTGACGAACACATTAATAATTGTTGGTTGTTGTTTGTGTGGAACTCAAACAACATCTGCTCGTCTTCAGGYTTTGTTCTGATGAAGATGTTCTGGTCTGAGCTGACGTTTCCAACCTCCTCTTCATCAGCGATGAAAAATCACCACTTAAAACTAAATTCTTCTTCAGAAAGTCAGCAGAGACATTCGTCTGCTTGACTTTGTCTTCTTTCAGCGTCTTTTTAATTCAATAATTTATTCATTTCATTAAAAAATATTATATACAATAATAAAAATAAACCAAAACCTACGTATATATACAGCGGGTAAAATAAGTATTGAACACATCAACATTTTTCTCAGTAAATATATTACTAGAGGTGCTAATGACATGAAATTTTCACCAGATRTTGGTAACAACCCAAGTGATCCATACATACAAAGAAATCAAACCATAAATGTCCAGAAATGAAGTTATTTGTAATAATGTGGAATGGCACAGGGAAAAAGTATTGAACACACTTACTGAAATGTATCTAATACTTTGTACAAAAGCCTTTGTTGTCAATGACAGCTTCAAGACGCCTCCTGTATGGAGAAACTAGTGGCATGCATTGCTCAGGTGTGATTTTGGCCCATTCTTCCACACAAACAGTCTTCAAATCTTGAAGGTTTCGTGGACCTCTTCTATGAACTCTGATCTTTAGTTCTTTCCATTGATTTTCTGTTGGATTCAGGTCAGGTGATTGGCTGGGCCATTCCAGCAGCTTTAGTTTCTTTCTCTGAAACCAACTGAGAGTTTCCTTGGCTTTGTGTTTGGGCTCATTGTCTTGCTGAAATGTCCAGCCACGTTTCATCTTCATCTTCCTGGCAGATGGAAGCAGATTTTTATCAAGAATGTCTCTGTACATTTTTCCACTCATCCTTCCTTCAGTTATTTGAAGTTTGCCAGTACCATATGCTGAAAAACAGCCCCACACCATGATGTTCCCACCTCCAAACTTCACTGTTGGTATGGTGTTTTTGGGCTGATGTGCAGTGCCATTTGACCTCCAAACATGATGTGTATTCTGGCATCCAAACAGTTCAATGTTGGTCTCATCTGACCAGACTATATTCTCCCAGTATTACACAGGCTTGTTTAAATGTTGTGCAGCAAAAAAAAAAAAAAAAAAAAAAGTCACTGATGATGAAGAAATAAACTAAATAAACTAATATTTAGTTTTGTTTTCTACTGAAGGACGAAAAAAATTGAATCAAATCAAGTATTTCAAGAATCTTACCAAGTAAAATTTTCTTACTCCACTGGCAGAAATTTTTTGACTTAATTTGAGTCAAATTTTCAGACTAACAAGACAAATAATCTTACACATTCTGAAAACAAGATGATTATTCTTACACAATCCGTTCTTGTTTAGTAAATCAGTCACAAAACAAGATCAAAAAGACTTTTTGGCTGATATAAGGTTTAAAACTTGGTTARGTGGACAGATTTTGCAGTGTAGTTCCCACCAACTGCACATGATTTAGACAAGATTCCAATAGTTTAACTAATTTCTGAGAAACTTGTTGAATTAAGTCTTAGTTCTATAAAAACTCTGATCTTGTCGGTGAATCAGGTCGTTTCTGGGACTCAATAAAAACTTGTGTTCAGGACTCGTTCAGATTGTTTCCTGTTCACTGACTTGATGTGGAAAATRTTTCAGGAAGTTTTGAATTGTTTTGTTGTTAGAGGAGAGCAGCCGGTATCTGCAGGACACCTGACGGCTCAAAACAGGGAGGAGAGCAGGAGCAAACATTTCTGTGGCTGAAGGTCACCGGTACCGAGGGAGAGGAGGAGAGGAGAGTCAGAGGATGAGACGAACGGAGCGAGGTGAGGAGGTGACAGTATGAGGTTAGACCACAGAGGCGGGATGAGGAGTGACAGGGGAGCGAGGTAAACAGGAGCGGAGGAACATGGAGGAGCTGTCAGGGTGGGCATGACTCACAGCAAGAAGGTCACCGCCTTCAGAGGAGCGCGGCGGAACGGAGTGATGGACGGAGCCGGGGCGAGGAGGTGAAGAACAGGAGAGGCACACGGAGGAGGCCGCGCTGTCAGGTCGATTCGCCACTCAGACAGGAAGGAGGAACAGGAAGTGAGACTTTGAGGGAGTGGAGAGGCGATCGGGTTCGCTGTGAGGAGATGTGACAGAGAGGAGGAGGAGGAGGAGGAGGAGGAGGAGGAGGAGGAGACGCCACACCGGAGCTGGCAGATGAAGCAGGCGCCGTGAAAACGCTTTGACAAGACGAGAAAACCCAAGAATCAGCAGGAAACAGAAGTTGTGTCTCCGTGTGCTGAGAGGTCCGAGGTTCTGCTGACGGACACATCCAGAGGAGGAAACTTTAAAAGCAGCTCAGAGCTGCAGCTCTGACCACACAACAGGTTTTCTGTTAGAAAACAACAGAATTCAGAGTTTAAGAAGAGAGAGGAATGAATACATTAATCTGTTAATAAACTAGAAGCACTCTGAGAGTGCAAACCTCCGCCAAATGACACATGGAAACACATTTACTGAATAAGTTCTGACGTAGTGAACATTTAAGCAGCAGTATGCACGGGGTTTCTTCTGGTGGACTTCAATGCAAAAAAAAAGTCAGAGTCTCGTCAACCAACCTTATTCATCCACAAACTGGTCCTGGATTAAGCTCCTAAGTTCTCATCAGTCAGATTCCACCATGTAAAACGTGTTTTATCCCCTTTTATGAGTTTTTAATGAACTAAGTTCATGTAACTGAATAAAATGTCATTTCATTTACTCAGTTCAGTTGAGTGGAACCAGTTGACATATTTAGGTCGTATTCAGACCTGATAATTTGCTCCGCTTTAAACGAACCAGAGTTCGTTTCCAGCGTTGGTCCGGACC
>NW_013953213.1:80816-82262 GCF_001266775.1 Austrofundulus limnaeus
CGCTCCAAAATTAGAATATCATCACGGAACCACCATTAAATTAGCTGCTTCTGACATTGTAAATGCTATTGCAGTTGTACTATCAGTGAAAATGTGCGCATCAGAACCGCAGCACGCAGGACTTCCTTGTTTTCTTCTGGATCTGTGGCTCAGTCCCGCCCCCGTCCTTTTTTTGTCCAATGGGAGCAATGATTGTCAGCCTCATGGCTTTGTTTACAAGTTATAATTCATTTGTAAAAAAGCACAATGTGAATGCAAACGGCACCAAACGAAAACAAAAAAGTCTATTTTTGGTCCGGACCAAACAATTGGACCAAAGGACTTTCCTGGTCTGAATACACCCTTAGTTTCAGTAAATCCAACACATCTGTTGTTTTTAGTGTACATTTATCCACCTGTCGTGGTGGCAGGTGATCAGCCTYAGATGTAATTACTTTGGAGCTTTATAAAATAATGACTTACACTCCAGCAGGTAGATGGCCCCTCAGGTTGTCCTCCTCCTCCTCCTCCTCTTCTTCAGCTGCCTTCCAGCAGAGCATCAGTCAGACTGAAGCTCGTCTCAGATTAAACAGCTTCCGTCTCCTCGCTCGTCGTCGTCGTCACTCGTTGTTTCCAGAGTTTGAAAACGACACGACAGGCTTCAGATCCAGACGACGTGTTAAACGTTCACGTTTATCCAGGTYTCTCCGTCAACTTTGACCCGGTTTTCTCCAGCCGTCTTTGTTCTTGTAAAAAAAACATTTACTCCCCAGCTGTTAGTCAAACATCATCCAATATCCTTTCATCTTTTACGGCCTCATTCCTCTACACTCAGCAAATATTGATCTGGTGAATTACTTCTCAAAGTTGGCGGCGTCTCCATGGCAGCTGGCGTGACGACGCAGAGGCTTCCAGGTTAAACGACAGGAAGTTCCTGCGAGAAACGACGAGTTTACAGACAACCAGAAGTGTTTCAGGATTAGAGCTACCAACCTAAACATCAGTTTGAGTCTTCATCACTGACAGTCTTGTTCTTCTTTCTTCATTTTTTATTTGTTTTATCAAAAAATAAACAAAACGTTTCATGCAATAAAACAATACAAATCAAAGTGAAAGGCAGCAGAAGAAAAATAACTTATCTGCTCCAGTAACTAATACAAATTAAACAATTTCATATTTCTTCAACAAATTTTCTTTGATAGTTTTCTTAAAGGAATTAACTGATCCAATGCTTTTATAGTCATCCTCCAGATCACTCCATAGTCTAATACCTTTTACTGAAGTGCATCTGTCCTTTAAATTTGTTCTGATTTTAGGTTTAACAAACATTCGTAATCCCTTCAAATTATAGCAGCTTTCCCTCTTAAAGGCACAGTGTAGGATTTGTTGTTTTCAGCGACATCTAGTGGTTTGAGTGGTTGAATCATCCTCCCTGGTCCTCCCCCCACCCCCACCCTACGGTGTCTC
>NW_013953213.1:82745-83920 GCF_001266775.1 Austrofundulus limnaeus
GACATGTTTTTTTATTATTGTCATTAGTGATTATCTCAATTTCGGCTAAAAGAATTGACAAAGTCCTACACACTGTCCCTTTAACAAAATGTGATTGGATGTTTGACGGTAACACATTTCTATGAGCCTTATACATAACCTGCAGAATGTTATAATCAACCAACTCATGAAATTTTAACTATTTTAACTGATGAAACAATATGTTGGATGGGTGATAGTAATGCTTTCTTGTGATAATTCATATGGCTTTTTTGTAAAATAAAAATAGGATTAGTTATGGTTTTACATAAATTTCCTACACAATAACTGAAATGTGGAACAATTATTGCATTATATAGTGTAAATAGTGTTTTATCATTAAATAACTGCTTAACTTTATACAGAACCGCAATAGATTTTGTCATTTTTGTTCTTAAGTAATTTATATGAGGTCTCCATGTCAGTTTTTCAGCAATCATTCAGCAAACTTTGGGTTCCACCTCAACTGTTAAAATTCAGCAAGCATTAATAGTTCAGAGTTAGCTAAACTGTTCAACAATAAGCATTCACTGGAAATGCAATTTCTCTAGTTTTAACTTTTTTACCCTCTTGTGTGTGAGTGTGTGTTAGGACTGCACAATAATAGAAAATCTTGCGATTGCAATATTTGTAAAAAAAAAATACAACTTTAAATCTCTCCAAATCCCTTGTGGTGTGAATATTGCACACACTGATATTCCCAATGTGCGGTCCTAATGTACCGCTCATCCATGATGGTAATCTCCTGTTCCACCACATTCCACTGGTTCTGGACTGGACTGGACTGGATCATTGGTCAGTTCAAATATTTTCAACTCATTCATGTCTTTTCGTGACTCCTCTCTCGGCTCTAGAAGACAGAACCACTGAACAGGCGAACAGTCCAGTCCATGTTRAAGTTCAGAAATCAGACACAAAGATGCTGGTTGGTTCTAAATGTTTATAGAAGGTGTTTGGACAGATTATATATAAGATTCTGATTGACCTGGTTTATGATTTATAGGCACAGTGTGTAGGATTTTGTCAATCCTTTTAGCCGAAATTAAGATAATCACTAATGGCAACAATAAAAAAACATGTCTAATCATTGCAGACAAAGACCTTGTTTTATTATTTTTACCTTATAAAAAGCTGTTTATATCTCCATGGTCGCGGGT
>NW_013953213.1:84145-90583 GCF_001266775.1 Austrofundulus limnaeus
GTTTGGAAGCGGGGGGTGGGGGTGGGGGGAGGACCAGGGAGGATGATTCAACCACTAGATGTCGCTGAAAACAACAAATCCTACACACTGTGCCTTTAATTATCTGACAAAGCAAACTGGTCACTGATCCCTTGATCAACCAGCCAATAATCATCGAGCCGATCAGTAAAAAAGTAATTTTTACCCGTTGTTCGTAGTTGGCGACAGCACAGGATGTTTTCTTGTGAGTTTGTGCTGACTGGGTTGTTTTTATGTGACGGTGGCAGCTTGGGTTTCATTTGTTGGTCGGCTGTAATCTGCCTGATTTATTGTGTGCAGCTGAAACACCTGAGCACGTAACTGCAGGTAACACACACCGACACACACACATACACACAGGGGCTAATTATACGGTTCATCATGCTCCCCCTTCTGCTTCTTCCTCTCCTTTAAGCCCGGTCATTATCCCCCTTGATATATCACCTTTTCACTTGCAAATGACTGACACCATTGAATCTGGGCACTCACACTCTGCAAGTGGCACTTTTTCCTCCAAGAATAGGGCTCATAATAAGTCTCAGGGTGCTCGAGGACAATAGATGGCTTTTTATCTCTTTAACGACTGTTGCTGCTGCAGAGAGACGGTTTCTACTAACTCTGTGGCAAAACTATGGCTCTTTGTGGGCGATTTATACCACTTTGTATCTACAGACAGCTGTAAGTTGATCCAAGCAGAAAGGGAACAGGCTTCTTCTCAGATTTAGCGTAAATAATTAGAGACGAGAAGCTGTTTTTAAAAATTATTTAATTTTTTTTCCTGTTACATTGTTGACAGATGAACAGAACGTAGTTAAAAGGCAGGGATCTGAAAATGTAGTTAGGTTATTTTGGCCAAACTTGGCTTAATCCTCAGTTTTGGTGACGGGGTCACACTTTTGTTCTCTTGAGCAAGTTTCTTAGAGCAGTTTATAACTTTGTTCATCTAGTACCTCGTCTAATAAARAACTGACAATTAAAAGTGCAAGCAACGCAGTCAAGTGCAGTCTCAAAAACCTGCACCAGGTTTAGTATCTGAACGCAGATCTGTGGAGGGGTGTACAGACAAAAACTCACAGCCTAAAGCTGGTTCTGAAACCTCCACTGCTCTGTTTGTCTTTTGGGGTCCCACAGGGTTCTATCTTAGGTTGCCTGCCTTTTCTCTTTATTTGCTTCCTTTGGGTTCTTTGCTTGGGAAGCACAGGATCTTTTTTCATTGTTATGCCGACGATAGTCAGATATATATGCCACTGAGAAAGAAAGACACCCTCTCAATTAAGCCACTTCTGGTGTTTCTTGAAGACATCAAAGCCTGGATGTCTTTAAACTTTTTAAATTTTAATAAGAGAAAAACAGAAGTGGTGTTTGGTCCTGGTGGCTCCTGTGAACCCTGCCCAGTTGATCTGGGTCCCCTGGTTCTGCATGTAAAACAGACAGTTTGTCACCTTGGTTTTAAAATGGGCAGTGATTTTAAATTAGATTCCCAGACTGGAGCGGTAATCAAGGCCAGTTTTTATCATCTCTTCATCTCATTACTCCTATTTTATTGTTGTTGTTGATTTTATTGGTTTTAATTTTTGTTGACTTTACATGTATGGCACTTTTTTTGCAGCTGTGGTTGTTTTAAAGTGCTTTATAAATAAAGTAGTGGTGGTAACCTTAATGAAGAGTTAGGATTAGTAGCTGATCTCTAAATATCAGAAAACTTTAAAAGTATCATTATTTGGCAGAAACTCAAAGCTTGGAGAGGTAGTTTCATAACTCTTGTGAACAAAAGTAACTTTTACAGTTACAAACTCTTAGTTTTCTCACAGAACCAAACATTTAACCAGAGCAGCTGTTTACTTCTCTTGTTTCTTGAAAGTTTTAGAGCTAAAATATTTACAGCAACAGTTTCACACGACTGTAATCAGAGAGAATATCTAAACTACACCCAGTTTGTGGTCTCTGCTCGTGGAAAAGTCCGTCTGATCAAAGCTCTGCTGGACCCTCATCTGATCTGTCCCGGTGGTCTCTGTAGACACCAAAAGAGAGGCAAAGTCTGTAGATATGTAGTTTTTATATTTGCTGTTAACAGAAAGGACTTTTTTTGAGGGAATGAAGAAATAAGAAGCAGCATTTTTCAGACGATGAAAGGAGGATTTTTTTTTTCTGTCCGAAGTGCTCTGCTGCAGGAGGATCAGTCTGATCTCTGAACCGGTTCCTCTGAGTGGATTTTATTTCACTTTTATGGGCTAGAGAATATTTTAATTCTCTGTATTTCACACCCAGTTACTGTCCTGCTGAAGGAATTTATTAGTTAGATACTGATTTTAAAAGCACCACACCATTTTCTTAGTTTTCCTTTCTAAGTATTGACTTAAAATYCATTGTTTGACTATTGTTATGTCTAGATTAAAATAGTTTAGATACATGCCCAAAACTACTGAGCCTGCGAGGGGACATGGGGGATTTTTTTTCTTTTTGCGTTACCTCCTAATATCTTTTGCGTTCCCTCGCAAAAGTCATTAAACACTGTTGTGCTTGCCGGTTTATTAACAAACACATKTTTACCATTAGCACATTAGCCTACTGCTTTGATTCAGCTTCAGAATGAATATATCACACAGACACGCATGGAAGTACGTTATATGTTGATATTTTAACACAGTGCAGCCACGCAACATCAATGTCACTTTCACGAACTTGTGGCGACACATCCTGTTTTGGTAACCGGATATTTCAAAATAAAAGTCTGATTTAATTCAGTTCATATACAAATCAAACTTGCGTGGGAACACAAAATAATATTGCGAGGTAACGCAAAAGTATTGCGAGGGAACGCAAAGGTATTGTGAGGGAACGCAAAGGTATTGCGAGGGAACGCAAAGGTATTGCGAGGGAACGCAAAGGTATTGCGAGGGAACGCAAAGGTATTGCGAGGGAACGCAAAGGTATTGCGAGGGAACGCAAAGGTATTGCGAGGGAACGCAAAGGTATTGCGAGGGAACGCAAAAGTATTGCGAGGGAACGCAAAAGTATTGCAAGGGAACGCAAAGGTATTGCGAGGGAACGCAAAAGAAAAAAAAAAACCCATGTCCCCTCGCGGGCTCCGTACGAAACACCATCACACCACATAAAAAACTGAAACATTACATAAGTACAGGCTTTTCAGAGTGTCTGCGATTCAGCCATAGGCCAGTAGTGGGCGCACCAGGCACTGAAGAGCCCTGTATAAAAAAACGGAACTTCTGTTTTCGGACAGCGTCGCTCTGTTTGCTTCAGCGTAAACTATAAAGGCTCGCTCATTAACCAGATCTGGGTTGTATGGTCCTCTTCTCCTCACATTTGAATATATTCAACATTTATGTGGTTTCGTCTCGATTTCAGTTAATGAACACTAAATTTTCTTTCACTGCGTTTGACCTTTTTTGAGAGCCTCATACTGAAAGACGATCTCCTTTGAGAGTTTTCTACTTTATTTGAGGACCTGATTAAAAGCAGATCATTTCATGTTAGAGCATAGAAGCTGTTTTTACTTTCAGCTCCATCAGGAATCACACCAGCAGCCCTRCGCACGCATGATGTAACACAACACAGTGCAGACGGAACAGGAAAAGAACTGCATTAAAATTCTGCCTCCAAACTGAGATTTTTGTTCAGGCTGAAATCTTTTTGTTCAGATTGAAATCCGATCAGATGTGTTCAGGCGCAGYGGGACAGAGGACCATCCAGCTCCTGCGGTAAAAAGCTGGGATTTGTCTGCGAGGGCGGACGGACCTTCAGCAGCTTCCCACTGATTCCTCTCCCTGCTCCAAAGCCTGGTGCTTCTCTCCGTTACCACGCAACTACTCCGAGAGTCTTTATCTGACAGGCTGGTCAGTGGGAGGGCAGTGGAGGGGGGGCTGCACTTTACGATGGATGGTTATATTTGGATCCAATAAATAGCTGCAGGGATTAATGGATGGAGATAAATGAAAGGAGAAAAGCAAAGGTTGTGTGTGTTGAAGAAGAGGAAGGCTGAGCAGCTGCAGMTAGGGCACTTAGTGCGGGTATCACATGTAGGATGAAGAGCTGCCTTCATGAGCTGGTGGAGAAAAAAACAAAAACAAAAACTGACTGAAGTGGCGACGGTGAGATTTTCTCCACGCTCTGAGTTTTCAGATTAAAAAGCAGCGCAGAGATGGCGTCAAATAGAAAAGCTGTTAGCTGAGATGACTCCTCATGAAAGGCAGAGAGAGGGCCGGCTCCTCTTTTTCTTTTCACAGACAAAACCTTTAGAGACGGCTGCTAAATGTAAGTGGAGACAAAGATGGAGTGTTTTTTTTTTTTGTGCTCCTGTTAAAAACCCTGGCATTTCAGAAAATTCTGCACCGCTAACAAACCATTAGCTTTCCCTGCAATTAGCTGCGGCGAGGAAGCAATCAAGTCATTTTTCTCCTGACTGCGACTGTGTTCCTCAATCCTTCTGGAGAAAGGTTCATATCTTACCTGCTGCAGATACAGGCGCTCCTTCAACCCCTCGGGTTGGAAAATTTTTTCATTTCGAAAGAATTCACGAGCAAAAATCAATCCACTTCATATTAGCTGTTAGCTTCTTCCTGTGAGACTTCAACAATCTGGTGTCGTTCAAAGAGCTATCTACAACAGGTAAGATATTAATTGTTCAGAAGCATTCATGCAGAACATCAGAACTATCCCTTTAACTCCTGCAGCTCAGTGAACCACAGTTACAGCATGACTCAGGATAAACACTGGCTCCTTCAGATAAACATTTAACTAAAGTCAGGAAATGATGCAGCCTAATTTTAACTCTCGTTTAGCTCACTTTCTGAGTGTTAACACATTTTATTATTTAGCTCACTGTTCTTACATTTTGCTAATTTTTTTAACTAAATGTTAAATTTTAATGTTATATCAAATCTTAAATCTAAACATGTAAATGTAAGTTAAAATTTAAATACAGTAGTAGCCTTTGCTGTTGGTGATTGGCTATTGGTATGACATCATCTTTCTGAGACAAAAGCAACTGCTAACGCTGCTAACGCTGCTAATGCTGCTAACGCTTCCATACAAAACATCAGATTATAGTTGTGACCTGTGTTTGAGCTGCTTTTCAAATTTCTGGACCACCGGTATCATTCATGTTGTTTCAGTGAACACTTCACTAACGTTAGCAAAGCTAGCGTTGACATTTGTTGGGGGATGATGACATCATCCTGATTAGCTAATGCTAACCACTGCTAACACTTCTAATGTTGCTGAAGATGGTATTAAAATGTGTTCACCAGTGGTCCAGTTTTAATGTAATAGTTACATTTATTGTTTAACATTTAAATTTAATATTTAGCAAAAATTTGTAAGATGTAAGAACAGTGAGCTAAAAAAATAAAACGTTACAAAGTGAGATAAATAATGAAAACGTGTTCATGACATTTTTTACCATTTTATTTCACACTTGGTGTCACATAAAGTTCTTCCCTCACACAGAACATCCCCATCTTCTTCCTCTTATCCGTAGTCCGGTCGCGGAGGCAACAGGTCCAGGAGAGGACCCAGCTCGTCCTGGGGGACCCTGAGGCGCTCCCAGGCCAGAGAGGATACATAGTCCCTTCAGCGAGTCCTGGTCTTCCTCTGGGCCTCCTCCCAGTGGGACTTGTGGAACACCTCTAAAGGGAGGCGTCCAGGAGGCATCCCAAGCAGATGAACCACCTCAACTGACTCCTTTCGATGTGGAGGAGCAGCGGCTGTACTCCAAGCTCCCCCTGGATGACGGAGCTCCTCACCCTGTCTCTAAGTCTGAGCCCAGCCACCCTACGAAGGAAGCTCATTTTAGCCGCTTGTATCGGGGATCTCGTTCTTTCAGTCATGATCCACACCTCATAACCACAGGTGAGGGCTGGAACGAAGACAGACCAGTAAATCCAGAGCTTAGCCTTTCGACTCAGCTCTTTCATCACCACTACTGACCGAAGCAACGCCCTCATTACTGAGGACGAGGCCCCAATTCATCGATCCATCTCCTGCTCCATCCTACCATCACTCGTGACGAGACACCCAGATACTTAAACTCCTCCACTTTAGGCAGATTAAACAGTAATGTTATAAAAAAGAACTCTGTTGCAACTGGTTCAAATACTGATAAAATGTTCCTACAGGTTTTAGCAAAACAAAACGTTCCCTTTTTATTTTCTTGTTTACACGTTTCTTGTGCAGTTAAAGTCATTAGACTCGTGTTTTCCTTGTCGTAACCGTTAATTCTTCTTATTACTCCAACATTTGTTTTAATGACCTTCCTTGAAGAGCTGCAGGGCTGCCGCAGGCTTTGTGATGCTTTCAGACTCTAAAACACTAAACCCCACGGTGCACCAGGAGAACAGGAACGAGAGGCGGGAAAGAGACGCTTACAGAGACCTCAGAGTGAGGAGTCATGGTGCGTTCACA
>NW_013953213.1:92333-94248 GCF_001266775.1 Austrofundulus limnaeus
CTTTTATCCTCAGAACATATTCAAATGAAACATAATTTACAAAAAAAAAAAACCTAAATAAAAAAATAAAATAAAAGCAACTAAATAAAAGTATTGTGGGGAATAATCATCATGATTGCCTTGAAGTGTTGCTTTAAAGATGATTTTTGGTCTCTTCATGTCTCTGTAGCCTCTCATAATAAATCAMTCATCTTTATGTGTTAACTCTGTTATAATTTCCCTCCTGATTCTGGCAGAAACTCTCTTCCTACACCTTTTGTTTCTATATCTGTGGAGGATTTCTTTGCTCTGCAGCGACATGATGAGCTCTGACAGAGAGCAGGGAGACTCTGGCTGACGTCCCCACCTGAGCTGGAGGATAAGTGCATCTGATGGCAGGAGTTTGCAGCACTTTCAGCTCATCTGCACGTTTAAAGCAATAAAGCAGCCTCCATTTCACGCCCGCCCGGCTGCGGAGTGCCGGCCGGTAATTTAAGAGCACGGCTCGGCCACGTTAACGTCACGCAGCTCCTCGTTAGATTTACAAACGCTGACCCGTCTCTCTGCAGGACGGCAGCTCCGTCTGTAAACGTAAAACGCACCATTACTGGCTTCACAACAGGACTCCCATTCAGACGGGCTTTTTATTTCTCCAGCTGCTGAAGGTAAAGTGAGTAATGAGCTGTTTTATCCTGAGCAGAGCAGCAGAGAGGCGGAGGCGTCAAACAAACWCTAATATATTTATATGGAGCCACTTCTGCTGTTAGAGCAGGGATGGGCAGTCCTGGTCCTCCAGGGCCGGGATCCTGCATGTTGGACAGGTTTCTCTGCTCCAACACACCTGATTTGAATAAACGGATGATTGCCGAGYTTCTGCGGGAATTCAACCACCACACTTTTTCCTGTTGTTAAAAYACTAAACTCTGTTCCCTGAACCCATTTATTAAAATGGCCAGAACTCTAGTCCAGTGGTTCCCAAATCTTTTATCTTCTGACCCACAAAATATCCATGGCCAAAACTTGTNTGGACACGATTTTGAAGCTGAAATCGCGTTGGGTGTGAACACAGCATCAGGATGAGGTCCGGTCCAGTGTGAGGAGATGGTTTCAGGACTGGACTGGACTGGTTGGACTGTCATCTCTGCTCAGCAGGAATCTTGGGTCTTATCTTGTCTGGTCCTGTAGACCCCGGCCTCTGKTGGTCCTGTGCTGCCATGATTAATCTGTCCTTCAGTGATGGTGCCTAATGCAGTGCATTATGGGCAGTAACAAAGTAAATTTACTGGAGTACTGTACTTAAGTACCATTTCTGAGAATTTGTACTTTATTTGAGTAATATACTTTTATTCCACAACATGTTACAAATCATACTTTTTACTCCACTACGTTGCTCTAAAGGTTTTAATCATTTTTATATTTTTTGGCTGTGTTTTTGTAGTTATTTTGTTCACACAACACTGTAAAGTTCCACACCACACCTCGATACATTAATGGGTGATGAGTGTCTTTGTAATGGTTGCAGGGAGAAGAAGATATTTTTGTCCCACTAGTGTTGTCTTATACAGGACACTAAATGCAGGTATATTAGACACAGATCTTTGTTTATATCCTGATTAGTCCTGATTTTAACATCTCATTTGTTCTATTAATGAATTTCTACCAAATAATTTTTGTTAAAAAGTATTTCTAGTTTGTTGTAACAAATGTTATTTTCCATTCAGCGAACTGGTACAAATATTACAAATAACTAAAAAGGCACTAGATTTAGAGCTCCTTAATGAGTCACTTAATACTTGGTTCTATCAAAAACTATTCCTAGTCTTGTCTTTCGAGTACTTTCAATACTTGAGTAGTTTTGACGGCACATACTTTAACTTTAACTCAAGTAATAACATGACAGAGCTACTTTTACTTTCATTTCATTAAAAATAAAATA
>NW_013953213.1:97242-99803 GCF_001266775.1 Austrofundulus limnaeus
CAGGTGTGTTTGAGCAGAGGAAAAAATAAAACATGCAGGGCTGCGGCCCTCGAGGACCAGGATTGCCCACCCCAGGGCTACACACTCATAACAAACAAAAGAAGGCTGCAGTGATGGATGTAGAGATCATAAGTGACTGAAACACCAGGAAGAAGAAGAATGAGAAGCTGGATGAATACCAAGATGAAAAAAGGAATTTATGGAGAGTCAAAGCATCAACAGTCCCAGTGGTCACTGGAACACTTGGTGCTGTGACGCCCAAACCAGAGGAGTGACTTCAACAGATCTCAGGAACAACCATCTGTTTAGAAGAGGTTACTTGTAAGAACAGCTAAGATCCTGAACAGAACCCTGAAGCTTTGGTAGAAATGAAGTGGAAGAGTAGGACTAGATACAAGTTTTCTATAAATTAGTAATTACTTTACTACAAGTGGTAAACAAGAGTTTTGTTTAGGAGATGTCTTTTCCATTGTGCACAATAAAGATTATTTCAAAAGCTTTGTGATCTTATCATTGTATTTTCTTATTTTCAGTAACGCTTTCTTTTACGGTACCCTTATTACCATGTAATTACAAGGTAATAAAGGTATTAAAAGTAATTACTACCTTATTACCATGTAATTATATGGTAATTTGGGTACAAAAGAAAAACTACTGTTAGAAACACTAGCTTTATTGTATAACTACAATCAAATTACTATTCAATAGTAACTCAAAATTATATTTATAACCAAAAGAATGCAACTAAATTTTGGGGTTAGTGGTTAATTGCAATAAAATACTAGACATGGGTTTTTACGATGTAAAAACAAGTGTGCATTGCCATGTAGCATGGCTTTGCCTGCAGCAGTGGACTTGCAGAATGAAATGTGACCAAGTTTAAATGTGTTTTCTACCAACTTGTGCCTGTCAAGTCAGCAGGTGTTTGTGATGATGGTAATTGTGTGACAAAATGAAGTTTAAAGAGAATTTTAGTTAAAGTTGCTGTAGCTGGGTTTTGAACCCTGATCTCCCACATGAAAGCCCATAGAGTGAACCATTAGCCATTGGAGCTGTGGCAGAGAAGATTGCCAGGAGTTATTTGTATGTGTGCTGAAAGAGGCCACATTGCCAATGCAATTGTTGACACTAAACTGTAATATATCACAGCAACAGAGCAATATTAGGGCAATATAAAAGTCAAACATCAAAATAGAGTCATATTAGTATTGTAACCACTGAACTATTGTGATTAAATATTATTAAACTATGTTTCAGTACTGAGTAGATACAGCAGGGGGCAGTATTGGACCAATACATGGTTCCATTGACACCCATTATAAATTATTAAACAATATTTCAAAAACTATACGTTGTACAGGCACCAAAAGGCATAGCCATCATTCGGCACGGGAGCTTTACAGATATAAATTACAATGGCAGCTCTAGGACAAAGTATGCAGGAGGAGAAGCGTGACAAATTAGGAGATGACTTAGATGGGAAATGAATCACAATAGTGTGCATTGCCAATGCAATGCACACTGATAACTTTAAAGCTGTCCAAATTACCTACTACTTATTTAGGTGTTACATAGTGAATTGTAATACATTACCAGGTAAGTGCTACATTACTGCAGACAATTACATAGTAAAATTGTACCCTAATTACCACGTAATTACATGTAATAAGGTAGTAATTTCAATTTAATTACATTTTTTATTATCTTGTAATTACATAAGGGTACCGTAAAAGAAAGTGCTACCTTTTTTTTTCCTTGCTGAGTGTACTGACTGCTCTGTAGTGTTTCTATTTGATGGACTCCAGGTCTGATTTGACAACATTGTTCAATTTTGAGCAAAGTTTTAACTATTTTGAGGCTGGAGTTTGTTTTTTTCTGGAAGAGTCAGAGGTTCTGTGAAAGTAGTTTGAAAATTGGGTTTTGTGTTAACAGTTTAGAGAAATGGATGGATGGTTTCAAGAAATGTGTTTTAGCAACTGAGAAAAACTGTAAACCAGGTGTGTTGGAGCAGGAAAACAGGTAAAACACGCAGGATAGAGACCACAGAGTAAGAGTATAAAACAATGTTCAAAAAAATATCACTGACACATTTTCATTGTTTAGCTCACTTTCTGAGTGTTTAAAAGTTTCCACTAACATTTTGTTATTTAGATCACTGTTCCTGCATTTTTACTATACATAAAATGTAAATTTGAAAAATATATGTAAATATTAAGTCCTAAATCTAAATGTAAAAGTTAAATTTTAAATGTTGAAGTTTACATTTTAGTATTTCTAAATGGAACACAGCCTTTGCTGTGGGTGCTTGGCTCTTGTTATGACGTCATCATCCCGAGACAAAAGCAACCACTAACTCTGCTAACTCTGAATAAGCAGCCGATAAAGATGCAGACACAGCCAGTTTTAAAATCTAAATTTAAACGTGTTCATTGAAAACAACATGGATGTACCTGTGGTCCGGTGGAGTGCAGCTCAGACACCGATCACAGCTGCAAGTTTAACGTCGTGTAGGGAAGCGTTAGCAGTGTTAGCAGCTGTTTTGTCTCAGGTTGATGACATCA
>NW_013953213.1:101802-103137 GCF_001266775.1 Austrofundulus limnaeus
TAATAGTTTCAAACAATAACAAAAAAACAGCAGCTCTTGTAAATACAAATTTATTTAATATTTAATATTGTGATGAAGTAATTAGTAAAAAAAAAAGAAGTAAAATTACCACTTCTGTTTGATTTCTGCATTTTAAAGCCCAGATGTATTTGTGTGTGAGCTTCGAGGATGCATTAATTAAAATCACTCATTGAATCATTTTATAACAATCACAGAAAAATCTAAATGCTATAAATTTATTTTTATGCACTGGAGAACCGGATGTGATCTTTTATGTATTAAAAATAGGGTAAATAAAATAGGGAATGTTAAAGTTTGAGGTTTGCATGTTGATTTCTGTGGAGTTCACTTGTTATTGTTAATAATAAAAGTAAATTAATATTTTTAATAAAACTGTACGTTGAAGGAAGTCATTTTAAGGAATAAAATATTTAGTCTTGATTTCTTAGTTATAAACAAATATAACAGAAATAACAAGTGAAGGCTAATGTTTTAACGTAATAAAAAGCAGCAGTAAAAATAAAATAAACAATTTTAACTGCTATAAATACTTTTAACCTGGGAATACTCACTTCTAGTTTCTTATTTAAGTCAAGACAGAAGCAAAGCAACAAATAAATGTTTTAGCTCTTCAATCTGTTGTGTTTTTATCTTTGACACACTTACAGTAAGTCTTGTTTTTATCTCACTGATAAATAATATCCTGTCAGGGAGCTTCTCAGTACATGTGAAGTTAGCCAAAACATGACAGATTATCTCAGATTTATGTGAAACGTATTTTGGAAGGGGAACCCGTGCAGCAGATGTTCTGTTTTCTGGTGCTGCAACATTTAGAACATGCAGMACTGTGTTGTCGTTGGGTTTAGTTGCACTCCTCGTCAGTGTAGCTGTTAGCAGAAGTGCGAGCTTTGTGCAACACAAATAACATTCCTGATGGACAAAAGTGACTGAATAGTTCAACAGATTCTGTTTTTAACAAAGCTTGGAGGATTTTTAGTTGACTTGTGGAATCATTTCTGCTCAGAGTTCAGGTTCAGGTTCAGGTTCTGGACTCTGACTGAACCATGGTTCTAATGGACCCAGACATATGAACTCACGTTTTGAACCTTTTGGTCCACAGAGGACTCCATGGTCCAATTATCAAACCAGATGGGAGGAGCTGTTTGCTGCAGTGCATTCTGGGTAAATATCTGTTCTTTTGTTGAGAGGCACCTCGCTGCAGCAAACAGTAAGGGCCGGGTCCGATGTGTCAGACACATACCATACAGCAGGTAAAATAAGTATTGAACACGCCACCGTTTTTCTCAGTAAATATATTACTAGAGGTACTAATGA
>NW_013953213.1:104623-107396 GCF_001266775.1 Austrofundulus limnaeus
TCATATTAACCCCATAAATTTAAAACCTTAGGTTAATATCCATCCTCCTGACCTCAAACTCTAAAAGATAACYGCAGAGGTTTAACGTCTCAGGTCAACCTGGTATAGGAAATGGCGCCCCCTTCATTTCTGGAGTGCAATGATGCTACGTCCAAATATGGTATTGGTCTGACACATCGGACCCGCCCCTTACTGTTTGCTGCAGCGAGGTGTATTTGCTTTTGTCTGGTTCAGAAGTCTTGATTTTATTTTATTTTTTAGATAAGAATCCATGACCTCAGTCCCTGGCAGAGACTAGTTGTTAAACAAAACTCAGAATTTTCTCAAAACATTTGCAGGTTTTTTGTTTCTTCATGTGAGTCAGGGAGCTTCACAAAGTTGTTACTTGAAGCAGCAGGAAAGGAACCAGTTTTTCAGTTCGATCAATAATTAATGTGTCTCATGTTGGACGCCTCGGGTTTGTTTTTACCTTTGTTTCAAAAACCAAAGAGTTYGGATAAAAAGCTCAGTGTTGAAGGAATGACATCATATAATCTGCTTTGTGTTCAGCTTTAAAAGTCTGACTCGTTGGCTTTTTTCTTTGAAATGTTCCCACCTGGACTTCAACCATAACTTAACCAATTAGTGCACAATCTTCAGCTTTTACCTTAAAATCTGGTCACAGTGTTTATATATTTCAGATTTATTATATTCTGTCAGTTTTGTGGAAAAATCTTGAACGTTTCCAACTTTTGACTCCAAGTGAGTAAATAAAGTCAGCTCGGATCTGAATGGACGAGCTCCTGATTGTCATCTTTTGATTTTAAAGTGTCCTGAAGTCCAGATTTTAGTCTGTTTGTGTTGGTTCATCTGACTCCAACAAAACTAAACATTTGTTTCGAGGACACGAAGATGTAGTTTTAGATCCTAAACCTCCATCACTGCAAACAAGTCTAAACCTTCCAGAGACGTGAGACCAGAACAGAAATCACAGAAAGTAACTCAAACGTTTTTTTTTTTCTGTCAGGTAAACCTCGTCTCATCTTCAGGATGAGTTTGGATTATGAAGCCCTTCATTCTGACAACTTAAAGTCCCGTTATTTTCCTCTTTTCCACTTCCCGTCGTCGTGCCTGAAACCTGGAACCGAGATCGGCACCAAACATAAAAATGAAGCTCGTTAGGCCCATAAATGCACATTAATCGCACTTATGACAGCAAAGAAAAGCAGGGTGTGGGGAGAGGTGTTCCTCTTGAAAATAGATTTCTATAAAGGCTTTTAATAATAGTCATCTATAAAGAGGAAAACAATCGGCTGTTGGACAAATGTGGGAAGATTTCCTCGATTTTTTTTCCCAAGCAGCTTGGGTTTGGCACCTGCTGAACGGCCTCCATCACCAGCCTCTGATTGCACTTTGGATAATGACGTCCTCCGTCATCCCCTCAGGTGATAATGGAGCCCATTAGGAATGACTTGTGGGAATATGAGGCCTCTGCTATTTTGTTCTCCCTCCAGATTAGAATAACAGCACTGCATCACAAGAGAAACACATCCACACAAGCCACAATAAAAATATAAAAAAACAGCTTTAAAACKGATGGCTCTTTCTGTAAAAAAAACAATTATTCTGGTTTAAAGAGAACTAACAAAAAACAGAGACTCTTAGGCTGTGTTCACGCCAGGTTTAAATGTCAGCAACATGTTGGGAATAAAAAATAAAACCTGCGAGACCAGTGTGAAACTGAAACCACCAATATGASTTTTTATGAACTGAACTTCTGTTCAATCATTTCAATAAATGTTCCTTCAGCAAAGATAGAAGCAGGCAGATGTTGGAGGGCTTTTTCATTTGGCTAAAGAGGCAATAAATGCTTATGATTTTATCGCCACAGTGAGCAACAAAAACAAAATGTACAGCAGGAGGGAGACCATGAATGTGTTTGATTTTTTATTATCCTTGAATGAAGCCATTAAAACCATCAGCACAGCGAGGACGCAGAACAACAGCCTTAATGTTGGGATGGAGGGCAAACAAAAGAGTMAGCTCTGAGAATAAAAAATGTAAGAAATAATGGATCAAACTTGTTTTCTTTAAAAAGCTGCYGTGTCTAGTCTGGACTGGAGATGGCTGCTATCTCCAACGTCACCACTAGATGGCAGTAATCACTGTATGCTGATCCTTTAATTTAGTTTTAAAACCTATCATGATTTTGAATCTTTTTTTCCCCAAAAGCCAGAGGAGAATGAAGACCAAATTGTAGTTTGTACGTCCAGACCTTATTTTGAGTTCCATCGCAAATAATTTGACATATTTCTTCAGACGTCATAGAAAAATAGAGAAAACTGAACAGGTTGAAAAATATGACAGAATAAAGAATATAAAGATATCTACGCAGCACCARGAGAATCTATATTAAAYTTTTCTGCCTCTTAAAGACCCCAAGTMCACAACAAAATGTATTTAAYGGCTAAAAAAAGTGGATTTTGCAGAAATSTCCCCTTTAGATAGAGGAATTTTAGAATTGATCTTTAAAACTTTGCTGCTGTCATCCAGTCAATTGTTTGTTCAATCCAGTTTATCGTCATTAGTTTTGGGCAACAAGTTCAATCAAATCAGACTCAAATCAGTTACAATTAAATCAATCACGAAATGCCTGTTAGAAAAAACGTTTTTCTAAAAAAAAAAAATAAAAAAAAAACTGCCGAACGACTCAAATAAAAGACGACGAGCCGAACAATGGGCCTCATACAAGAACATGTTCGTATTTTTATCCTAAATTTCTCTTACTTTTGTT
>NW_013953213.1:108219-111262 GCF_001266775.1 Austrofundulus limnaeus
CCACAAATTCTCCTAAATCACTCGTACGCACAACTTAAGAACAAATCTGTGAATACGAACGGTTCTTGCATGAGGCCCATTGAGCTGCAGAACTGTTTGAGTCAAAATTATTGAAACAAAAACTTCAAAGCTAAAGTTAGCACAAATTAAACATCCCTATTCATCTTACTAAAACATAAAAACATGAATTAAGTTAAATATTTTAAAAAAGTACAAAAGTTAAATATTAAAAGGCATAGCTCCTGGCACCTGAACATTTGGATATTTAAACCGTAAAAACAGGTAATGTTGACTCTGAAGGTGAAATATTGCTGAAAATCAGTAAAAAGCATCTGGAATTCTTGTTTCATCTTTTTTTGGCCAATTTTTAGTCGTTAGTCCTGAAAAAACTGAACCCTCCTGCTGCCCTGGGGTCAAAATGAAGCTGAAKGTTCCACGCGCATTTTAACCCAAACAGGTTTAAGCTGCTATAAGGGGATCTGTGTTTAAAGGTTTGTTTTCTTTATTTACCAAAACCTCACTTTAAAAATGTGTGAATCAGTTATTTTTTGGTTCATTCACTGCAGAGCAACATTTRCTGCATTCCTTGCTTGATTTAAACCCAAACTCAGTGAACATGGCCTAAGACTCTCCTCCCTGCTCTTCTGGGCTTTCTTCCTTTGAAAACTGATGCAACGTTAAAAACAATCCATTCAGCTGTGAGAGGAACACAAATCCAAGYAGTTTTACATTGAACATGAACAAAAAGTCGATTTTAGTTTGACAAAAATCCGAGGATGGTTTTATCTTTTAATACAAATGGGGAGAAAAAAGTGATCATTTCCATCCGATGCTGAAGATATACTGTTTATAGGTTTGGTAACAGAGGTGCATAACAGTAGGTGTCCCGACACTAAAAAAATGCCCCGCAGCAGTGCATCATGGGTAGTCGTCGTACATCGATGAGTTGTGGAGAGACATCGTTTGATTTCGGCACTTAGAAAACAATCACAATGAAATCCGCGTCATTGTTTTAATTGAAGAAAATTTACAAAGCCGTTCAAACAGTCTGAACTTTTCGTCAATGTATTTATATATATATTTATATTTATGTTTTTATCTGTTTTTGTTTTTATAACTCAACTTCAAAAATTGAGAATATTCAAAATACACTTTGACTTCACTTGTTGTCTTGATATTTACAGAAATCTACAGGAGAAAAATTACAGCCGCCAACTCGCCCAAGGACTCAAATTTTTAGTTTTTTTTTTTTTTTTTTTTTTTCGGAACAGTTGGTTCGATATAAAAAAATCTCTTTTTTGACTTTGTACATTTGTGTTTTTTTCCTTGTGAAGCTTCCCGACCCGCCTCACATCCACAGGTTCTGTCTATATGGATGTACTGTGGGTGGGGTCAATGGCTTCGGGTATGGGTCCTCCGGAGACTGCCTGGTAGGACATTGGTATCTTGCCAGGACTCTGCCGGAACAACCCCCCGTTGGGGGCCCGGTGTTTGCACTGCATGGTGCTGCTGAGTGGGTGGTGTGGGGGCAACGTGGTGCTGCCAGGGACCTGGGATGGGGGAAGTGTCCTGCCTAGGGTCCCCCCATGGTGAGGATGGGGAAGATGGGGAGGCGGCACCCCCTCCCCGGGCAGGTAGGTGGTCACAGCGAGGCCCGAGGGCGGGTAGTCCCGCCTGGACTCCGGGCCCGGTACCAGAGAGGCCTGGCTGGGCTGCATGCTGCCGATGTCCAGCGCAGAGATCTCGATAGAGGGGCCGGGGATCTGCTTGTGGGCCAAGTCCTCGTCCAAAAGACTGTTCATACGACGATGCACCTGTTCCAGGTTCACCTCCTTGTCCTATAAGAGGAGGAGTGGGGGGAGACAGGGGGGTAGGGAGGGGGGAGAGGAGGAACAGAGAGGCTGAGATTGGCGACGGGCCGGTTTCTCAGACTGATTCAGCTCTGCTGGTGCTCCATGAATTCTTAATCAGGCATTGGTTTTTAGATGGATGGACCAGCTGATAGACTGGTAGATCTGGTTTGAGGAGCCCAGTGGGACCTGAGGCCACTGAAACCAGTCTGTTMGTGGACTTTAAAATCAAACTTGGCCAGTGAGTATTAAATGTATGATGTGTGGAGAAAAGAAACAACCCTGGTGCCAAACGGACTGCAGTTTGTTGTAGAGCGGTCCAGTTGCTGTTCGCCTCATTAAACATGGAGTCAGTCCGGTGCTGAAGCAGCTTTGTTATTCCTACTGATAGACTGAGTTTATTTAAAATTTTCAGGGTTTCCTCGCTCCCTGCAGTGGGTTTCTCTCCTGCCCTTGAAGTCGACACACTCTGCGCAGCAGCATTGCACAACTGATTCTCTATCAGAACAATTTAATCAAACACCGGCTGACTCGGCATCTCCTGCTGATTGCAGTCATGCATACTTGTTAGGCATTAATAGACACTTGAGTGTTTCTGTGTTGAACTGCAGGTCTGCTTCAGTACTCTGGGTTACGGGAAGGTAAAAGACGAAGTGGAGGGGGGTGGGGGGTCTGGAAGATGTGATCGGCATATTAAACCAGACTCTGCTGGGTCTGAGTCCAGATTCTCTTCACGTCTGTTTGTGGCTGCTGCAGCCGCTCGGTGGGGCTTATTTTAGGGGAATGAAAAGCAACCAATCACTTTACAACAAACTCAGAGGGTCACAGACCGCTGTGGCACCAGTGTTGGGTTCACTTCAACATACAATGAAATTAGTCACAGGAACTCATCAGTAACACACCTGTACTCTGTTATTATAGTTATATTATAGGATGTCAGTATCAGGGTTTACAGGCATGCAACTTATTCATCTCTGATAAAGGTAAAAAGCAAACATTGAAAGTTCAAACCTGACTTTCTTGTACTACAGCTAAGTTAGTTGATCTTCAACACTAAAGGTAGTATCTCACTGCCACTGCTGGCAACTACCATATTTATTCATGTATAATATGATCTCATGTATAATACGACCCCCTTTTTTTGAGCTTAAAAAGCATAAAATATTTAATCCTCAAACTACCTCCAATTTCAT
>NW_013953213.1:111970-113901 GCF_001266775.1 Austrofundulus limnaeus
TGTATTTGTTCAAATAATTGTTATGGGCAGGTTACAATATAAACAAATGTTTGTCATAATCATGTCTTCTGATTATTTGACAGGAGTTTTACTTTTAAAATGTAAGTGTATTTAATTCAGTTATGATGTAAATACAATAAAAATTAAATCAAGATTTAGAATAATTATCATTTAGATCTGTACATTAATAATGTCTGACTGGGTCTCGTGACACTTTATGTTCAATAAATTGGGCCCCGAGGTCAAAAAGGTTAAGAACCCCTGGTCTAGGTGAYGTAGTTGCAAAGGGTCAGTCGGCTTTCATTTGTTTGGTTCAGTAAAACGTCTGAAGGACCAGATTGTGAAATCGACAGCAAATCTTTAGGTTCTGTCAAAAACTCATTCGTCTTCATGAGATACGAGGATCTAAATCCATACAATACAGACTCTACAACGGTTTCCTCTGTAAACATTTTACTTCCTGCTCTTCATTTGAAATCATGCTGTAAAAAATCACAACTGAAATCCAGCTATAGAGCCTAGATTTGAGAAAGAGATTAAGATTTTCCTAATTTTCTGGAGAAAATGCAACTAAAGAAAAGGGACATTAGTGGAGGACTCTGTAGGTGGAGCTGTGTTTGGGGKTTTTGAAAGATTGCTACAATCATTCAGAAGTTCAAGGAGGTACAACTCATCCTGCTTAGTGCTGCACAGCAGACAGTTAAGGCCATGAATATGAATGTAGTTTAAATACTGCAGCAGCAGGAAGAGCTTTGGTTTGTTCAGCCAGTCAGCAGACGTCTACGTCTGGAACAATCACAACTCTTCACGTCACCGGAGAGCCCCGTTGAGCCATGAAAGCATCTACTTTGATGCAGGGCCTAAATCAAGGCTGTGAAGTGGTCCCGTGTGGTCCGAAAACCATCTTGTACGCTGAGGTAGGTGGTGCAAAAAGCCCTTTTTGTGAACTTTAATCCCCAACGGTTCGCTGGGATTAAAGTGCCGAGCTTTAGCATCCGTCTTCAGCTGTTGTTTGAACCTTTAACACGCCGACGTGTTGTTGCGGCAGCAGCCCTGAGCATGTTTGAATGATCCCTCTCCAGTCTTACAGAGCTGCTTTCTAAGCCAATTAAAACATCTCAGCCCTGGTTATTGTTTCGGCAGACTGGCACCTCATTAAAACGTGTTTTCGGAAGTGTCAAGCTGGCGCCTAGCCCAAATAAATAAATGCCTGGGATTAAACCTCAGCCGGTCGTTAAGGACAGACTGGTGATGTAAAAGGAGACGAAGGAAACAACAGTCGTGCGAGAGCCTCCATTAATTCTGAAAACAAACAGCTCTGTTGATAAGTGCTCCCAGTGGGGGGTGGGGTGGGGGGGCTTTTTAAATCATGCCGCCTCCTGCTACTTTGTAAATACTGTAACTGTTGAGTGGGTTGTGCTCCAAAGCGATAAGAAGACTTTCTGATTGTTTCGGCTTCGTTTTAGATTCAAGTGGCCTTGTGAAACGTTTAAACCCTTCATCAGAGGAGCTCGTTCAATAGCTGACTGCAGCCACCACCTCTGCCATGAACATGAATCCTCCCTGCAGGCGAGGCGAGGCAGACCGGCTGCTGACGCTAGCATTTCCTACACGCTCCTCCCTGCTCCACTTCGTTATTGTTCAGATCAGCCTAAAACAAGTTCTGCACGACAACAAACTTTGTTGTTTTTAAAGGATCTAATTTTAGTTTTAGAGCAACATCGTGATAAAAATGGGTTTTACTTGCCTTTAGCAAAAACTAGTATATGCAAGTATCCTTAAAGTCAGAGAAGCCCAAAGTGGGGCTCACGGGCCAAATTTGGCCCGCCAAGCCATTTGATTTGGCCCACTAAAGGGCTCGACACACGTGGAGCGACAAACTACAGCGATTAACGGCTGTCATCGCAGCCAGGGTGAAACCCGACACACGG
>NW_013953213.1:114658-115793 GCF_001266775.1 Austrofundulus limnaeus
CGTGTGTCGAGCCCTTAACAGTTGCCAAAGTTACAAGGTTGTAACCTGTTATCCTGTGTAGAAACACAGTATTTCCACTGGTCAAATGACTATTATAAAGAGGCTGTAGTGAAGGTAGTTTTCAGTCATGGTGCTGACTTTATCTTTGATTTATTAGGATTAAACATGAAACATGAAATGACAACAAGACATATTTAGATCAGATTTAACCCCACATGTAGATTTTTACACTTTATAAGGCCACAAAAACTCATATTTTATCAATATATGAAATGTCCCATGAGCCTTTGCTACTTGAGCATATGGCAGACTTTCTCCAAGTGCACAGACTAAAACAAAAGAGGGCCATTGCATAGGTTGATCGTTAAAAATAAAGCACTTTACTTTAAAAAGTATTTATATTTCATGTATTATATAACTGCATTTGGCCCGCAGCCCTCGACAGATTTTCATTTTGGCCCCCTCAAGGAAAATGTTTGGGCTCCCCTGCTTTAAGTATACTACTTTAAACTAAAAATAAATGACCACACTTCCAGTTTACTTTTTATGTACTCATCTGAGATATACTTAACCAAGTTTATCTTACACTATGCTAGGCTTGTACTCAAAGTATACTAAAAGTTTAATTATACCTAGTCTATACTAATGTTTAAACTTTTGGCCAAGATAAACTTTAGTAGTACACTTTTCACACAGACTGGTTTATTTATAGTATATTTCAAGTTTAAACTACAAGTATACTTAGAAGATCACTTTCAATATACTTCTGAGTATACTTTCATAAACTTATTGTGGGCCAATTTAGTCCCAGAAGTATACTTGTTAGTAAACGGCTAGCATACTTGTATCAGTTTACATGGTAAGTAAAAGTGCACTTAGGGAAATACACTTTTATATACTTTAGTATACTTAATGACATGTACTTAAATTATACTTCTTTTTGGTAAGTTTATAAACTTAAAAAGACACAACAGYATACTTAAAGTATATGGAGGACCAAACCTATCATTATTGGAAATAAATGCATAAATATATAACTGGCGTATTAAAATAAATTATAGGGTCAAAAAGAAGTTTGACAAATAAATTATTGTGCCATTAAATCAATTACATCAATTATTTAGATATAAATGTG
>NW_013953213.1:117428-123290 GCF_001266775.1 Austrofundulus limnaeus
TTTTTTTTTCAGTAAACGGTTTTTATTTAATAGAATTTTTGGACAAAAAAAATCGCAATATATCACAATATATCGCCTTGCTTACAGTATCGCAATATATCGGGATATATCGTATCGTGACCTTCTGTTATGATATGTATCGTATCGCCAAATTCTTGCCAATACACAGCCCTAGTGCCTAATGATATACTTAAACTTATACTCAAGTATACTTATTAAAATGAACTTCAAGTATATTACTTTTAGGTAAGGGTGGATTTGGTCATTATCAGAGCTGAAACAGGTGAAGTTCAGGTGAGAGTTCAGCTGTTTGACAGTTAAAAGATGATTAAACAGAAAAGAGGAAAAACACAAAGAAAACGTGACAATCAGGAGGGTTTCTAATGAACAGTTTGCTGTTAAAGATGAGATGATTCCAGTCGAGGCTCTAAAAAAATATTGTTTTCTGAAACTTATTTGGATTTTTTTTCTTTTTTTTTTACTCATTTAAACAATTTCTGTGAGAAATTTCACAATCTAACAACAAAAAAAGCCTTGGCTTTAAATCATCTTTGAGTTTCATCTTTTAAATTCATTTTTTCAATGAAGGCCACAGTCAAGCAGACATGAAGTCTGCTTTTTGCTCGTTTTGAACCGGAAATCAACTCTCCTACAGTAACAGATGGCACAGAAATGTTTCTTTAATTCTGATGGTTGTATAGGAGGTCTATTCTGACCTGTGTCAATAGCTTCTGCTTCATCCCAGCCTCTCWCTCTGTCTGTCCAAATGTCCCTCCTCCCCTCCGATGAAGCAGTTGTAATGTCATTATATGTCAATGGACCAGAAACCCTTGCCAGTCTGTAATCCTTAGTGACCTGCACGAGATCATAGACAGTCAAGCGTAAATAAAGAAAGGAAAAATGGAGAGGAGACAGACAGAGTGGGCGTCCACATTGACATATAATCTGTGGCAGGAGCTGGAGACGAGATGTTGGACACAAACCTCACTGCTACAGGACGACACAGAACCAACCGTCGGCTCACACTGTACTTTATGGATCCACCAGGAAGCCACGCCCCCCCACCCGGTCACATGACTCAGACCACGTGGTTCAGGTGTGTTCAGTCCAAACTCTGCCTGCGTACCAACACTGCAGCACACAGCATACAACCGAAGGGCCCGGTTTACTGGTTCTGACCTCTGCAGGATGTTTTTGTCTCACAAAGTCTGTCTTCAACTTTAAAGAGATCCATGATTAGTTGTAACATTAGACTTTATTTGATAAACATTTACTTTAACTGTAAAATAAAGACTGTAAAAATACTGTAGGCTGTTTAGTTTTTATATTTTAAAAATATATTTTAACAAGGACGGAGCCATTTTATTTACTCGCAAAGCATTCTGGGTAAATGATGACGTGGATAGGTCCTCGGTGCGAGGCTGCTAGCGAGCTATATCCMCCCTGAAGGTTAATCTTGGACAATATCTGATGATCGACTCTTTTAAATGAAACCAGAGAGCGTTGACAGAGAGGAGAAGGTAGAAATGACTCAGCCTGGAACTGAAAATATGGATGGAGGACAACAGAGCTGCTTCATGGAAGAAGAACCTCAGATTAGCCTGTTAGCTTTAGCACTAGCGCTGATGCTATATTGCCTTATATGTATTAGCTCGGTGCCAGCGCGACAAACAAGCTAAACTGAGGTCCTCCATCCATATTGAGTCATTTTTGTGTTCCCCTCTCTGTCATGTGGATGGAGGACCTCAGTGACGAGAGGAGAATGTGTAGCGCTGAGCTAATATATATATATATATATATATGGTGATAGCATCGGGGCTAATGCTAAAGCTAACAGGCTAAGCTGAGGTTCTTCTTCCATGAAGCAGCTCTGTTGTCCTCCATCCATATTTTCAGTTCCAGGCTGAGTCATTTCTACCTTCTCCTCTCTGTCAACGCTCTCTGGTTTCATTTAAAAGAGTCGATCATCAGATATTGTCCAAGATTAACCTTCAGGGTGGATATAGCTCGCTAGCAGCCTCGCACCGAGGACCTATCCACGTCATCATTTACCCAGAATGCTTTGTGTGTAAATAAAATGGCCCTGTCCGTGTTAAATTTACAAAACTAAACATCCTACAGTATTTTTACAGTCTTTATTTTACAGTTAAAATATATGTTT
Source organism: Austrofundulus limnaeus (assembly GCF_001266775.1). Taxonomy (NCBI): domain Eukaryota; kingdom Metazoa; phylum Chordata; class Actinopteri; order Cyprinodontiformes; family Rivulidae; genus Austrofundulus; species Austrofundulus limnaeus. The sequence continues at coordinate 119,590 of NW_013953213.1, forward strand.
ATCAAATAAAGTTTAATGTTACAACTAATCAGGGATCCCTTTAAGGGGGACACAAATAAAGAAAAAAAATCACCCTGGATTTGAAAATTTAAGATGGCTGCCACAATCAATTTTAAATATCTCAAATTCAGCTGTTTTAAGAGATACGAGCTGAAATTTTTGGTGATCATAGCTAAAAATTATCCAGAAATCACACTGAATGCTAGTGACAAGTGCAAGCTAACTGCTAATGCTAATTTTACAAAGAGCTCTATTTCAGCCATTTTTAGACAAACAAAACAAAATGAGTGTAGTAGTAGCCGAACAAAGTATTTACAAAATTCTAAATGCTACTCTAAAAATTCATTTAAATTATAGCATTTAAATTTACCACAGCTAACTTTAAATGGCTATAATTTTACCATTTTAAGACTTATAGAGCTGAAATTTGTTGTGGTGTAGCTAAGAATGATCCCAAAGACATGCTGATAAGTWGTCCCAAATTAAGTTAACCCTTAAAGCTAATTTTAAATGGATATAACTCAGCCATTTTTAGAGATACTGAGCTGAAACTTGGTATTTTAGTAACTGAGAATAACCCCTATAGACTCAGATACTGAGAGCAAAAATGGCCACCTAAGCTGAAAAATAGATATTAAGCTAAAACGTAGTGTGGTGGTAGCTGAGAGCAATACCAAATCGATTCTGAATTCAAATGGCCACCAATGCTAAATTTAAATGGCAGTAACTCATTTGTTTCTTCACTTATTGAGCTGAAGTTTGGTGAGAGTTGTCATCACCAACATGTACAGTCAGATCTTAAATTTAAAATGTCGGCCACATGGCAGACATTTTAGCTCTAACTGTCAATTCTTTATTGTCACATGTGATCCCCGCCCACCTGTCAGTCATTTTGGGGTGGCCAATCAGGTGCCGGGGGTGGCACTTGCCACCCTGGCCACCCCTCTGGCTCCGCCTCCAGAAGAAAGGTAGCCTAATAATTGGTGCTGCTTTTGTACAATTTTACTTTATAAGATGTTTTATTGCTCATCCAAGGAGCATCTTTTTTTTTTCTAAATCAAACTGCAGTGAGTTGCTCATTGGGGCATTTGGTGGTCTGGTCCATATGTGAGAGGTTTTGATTAAATGCTGGGGATTAGACTGAGCTGCATTAGAGGTTCTGGATCAGTGAAACCTGAGGTGATGTCTCGCTGGGCTGTGACTGTTGGGGGGCCGGGGGGCTGCATGGACACACAAAACTGCAGGAAAATAAGTGAATTTTCACTCAACACTTTCATTTAGCTGAAGTCCTGGTGAGATTTTAGAAAAAAGTCTCTATTAGTTCACAGACAAAATTACCACTCTTACAGAAACTACATTAAAATTAGCATTTTGTATAATTTTTTTAAACATGCTTTTATTTTTTAAATTCCTGCAGCACCACTGTGAAACTTTGTGAGGTGAATACCATATTCRTTAAAATATTTCAATTTACTTCCAACAGTTTCAGATCAGTGAGAAACTACCACAACTGATGCTCTGATCATTCAAGTTTGTGCAGCAGGTTTTAGTTTTAAAAATCAATGCAGTCATGTAACCAGAAGGTTCAGACAACATTCATGTCTGAGACGAGCACCACTTTTTAAAAATCTCACATTTCTATAAGCATCAAATCTATTTACTCCTGAAAAAAAGATTTTTAATGTAGATGAATTCAATTCAAATACATCAGATTAAAAACAGTGTTGATACGTTTAAAGAAAATATTAACACTGATTTGCGATACCATTATATTTAAAGATGTATTATTTTTAATTAACTGTGCTTATCCTTGCTAAGTAGCTGTTCTCTCATAAAGTGACATGATCAGTTTTCAGTCGGCACTTATTAAGGTACAAGTTTCTGTTTAGCAAAACCAGCGAATAATTTGGACAAAGTGTTACGTCGGTGAGAAGCTGTTTAATGATTTTTTTTCTCTCCTCACAGAGAAGGAAAGTGTCCAGAAATGTGTAAAGGGTGTCGGTGTTTGACRCGTTATCCCCTCTCTGCCTGAGTGATCGCTCATCCTGCTGCTAATTATCAGGGCTTTCAGAGACCCTCGGGTGCAGGAAATTACCCAAGCTTTACCGCACAAAATGAGTTTATAACAATAATTCAATACGAGCACTTAAACGGCTCCAAAGCCGTCTCTGTGGGAGCTGATCATTAAAGAGTGCGGCGGTTTGTTGGGAAACACGCCGGACACGTTAGGAGGCACTTCCTGACTTCCTGAGAGGGATTCAACTCTTCTCTTCTCTTTGAGGGTGCCAAAAAGTTTCAGTTTTATGAGTAAATTAGTAAAAGTAATGGCTGGGTGAGGTATGCTGTGTGCTTCTTGTGGTTTAGAGCAGAGGTCCTGACTCTGATCCTTGTGGTCCACCTTTTTGCATGTTTTAGATGATGTTCTGCTTCAACATTCCTGAAGCAGAGGGACATGCAGGACCACGAGGATCAGGGTCCAGGACCGCTGGTTTAGAGAATTTACAGTAAAAATAGATGAACTCCAAAAGTTCAGGAAGAGGTGGAGGGAAGTGATGGACAGATAAAATAATAAAAGAATAGAGTGGGTGGGGGGTGTTGGTAATAAAAGACCAAATTTGATTTTAATCAGTGGCCTGATGAGGTGCAGAGCACAGGGTTCCTACTCTGTCCTGTCTCCCTCTGTCTCCCAGCTCTGCAGCTAACACTGACCCTCTCTCCTCTACAGCTGGGTGTACTGCAGCTCCACTAAGTCGGGGCTCATGTCTGCGGCTGGATCCTTAAAGTAGAGTGTGGCAGTGTCCTCCCCCCGCTGGCCCGTCCGCCGGGCCCTAAGCTCGGTCACCTCTTTGGGCTGCTCCTGGCGGCAGCGGTTGCTGTTCCACCACGCCTCCAGCCCGGCCACCAGGCAGGCCAGCAGCAGGCCGGCGGCCAGGATGCAGAAGATGCCGGCGAAGCTGTGCAGCTTGAGGGAGCGGCCGTCTGGGTGGGCGCTGGCGTGGCTGCTGAGGTCGCAGCGGCCGGTGCGGGGCCACCACTTCTGCTTCATGATGTCCAGATCACCTTTCTCCTGCAGCTCTAAGATCCTGGAGGAGGGGAAAAAAACAAGTGAGTCACAAAAATCACATGTTGCTCTCTTGGTGCAGTAAGAACTGAAGCCTGGTTCACACTACAGGATAATTGTGACAATTTCTGACTAATTTGACCCTTTTGATCATCTTAAGGATGCCCTGATGGTTCAATGTCTCTTAAGATAATTTTAGGAGATATTCCTGCCATGTGTGATGAGCTAAGAGTCATCTAGTTGGCTCGGAGGGACAACAAGACCACCACTTTCCATTGAAGACGTGGAAGATTTGTACATATTTGGATTTATGATAGTTGGATTTCTGCTGATCGGCGGAGGTGGATATCTGGCTTATCGGAAAATGAAAGCGTTCCTTTTTTTTAATTGCTCCATAGAACAACATGCACCAACAGTACATCTGAGGGTGGGGGTGTGGGTGTCAGGGTCTTTATTCCCATCCCGTTCCCTGACTGCCATTTGGGGAGGGGGTCCTGAAGAAGGGCGGACCGCCGGGTGCGGTCCTGGGCTGTCGGTGGGGTTGGGGCTTGGACGGTCGCCGGGAGCGGGACTGGCTCTCTGTCCTCCATGGTGCTGCTTGGTCTCCTGAGGTGTGGCTCTTGGTTCCAGTGGGTGGCCC
>NW_013953213.1:124455-128422 GCF_001266775.1 Austrofundulus limnaeus
AAAAAAAAAAAAAAAAAGGAAAATGAAAGCGATCCTGACAGCAGTCCGGGCCTGTGAGAGGCTGTCAGGAACCATGGACGGAATCTCCCATATTGGTAACACACAGACTCAGATGCTGGGGGAAATAAGTTGCAAACTGGATGTGATTCTGACGAGAATTGCAGCTCAGCAGCGTGCCCATGAGATGTAGGATTACACCTGGGTGAAGTTTCAGCCGGAAAGAGGCGAGAAGGGGATGAAATTCGGAACATTCTGCATTTTTTTCACCATTTCAGAGATGCATTTAAGAAGCGGCAAGAAATTCGAGGCTGCTTGTCCCAAAACAATTGAGTTTATTTTTCGGATCCCAGCAGCTTCTGGCCTTGGTCGGTCGGCAGTTTAACAAATCTTCTCGGRATGGATATTTCAACAAAGGCTTGATTTTCCCACTCCCTATCCCCATATCATCCATGAGGATCAGTTTGAAGGCTGTGGTGATGGAGAAAGGGGAAATGCTGAACTCTGGGACTGAGCTTGGGAAGAGAAGATCTGGTCTCTGGACTCTGGCGGGTCCTGGTCTTGGATTGGTTCCAGCATGGAGTATTAACCTAAAACATCACCAGCTTCACTGAATCCTGCCCCAGTACCGAACTGCAATTTCGTTCTGCATTGCATCTCTGATGTTGTGTGTGAATGACAATAAAGCTGATTCTGATTCTTAAATTGGGGATATTCAACATGTTGGATTGTTTTGGCCCAATATCCCAGGCTGTGTAGTGTTCTCAGAGGACAAAGAAGCTTGCAGCCTGTTGAATGTGACGTGTAGCCAATCAGGAAGTGACGTGACAGAAATGCGGGGTGGGGGTGGGGGGGGGTGGTAATCTAATACAGAAGGCAAAACAACTGGCATGGAGCACCAGAAAATCCAAAAGTCTTTTTGTATTGTTTTTTTCTCTGTTTAAAACAGTCCACAAAAGTTATGTCCAAATTCAGCGCCTGCATCTTTCGAAGGCAGTCCAAATTCAGAGGCTACATCTTTCCAAGACTGTCCAAATTCAAGGSCTGCATCCTTCAAACCCGGTCCAAATTAAGGGTCTGCATCCTTCCAAGACTGTCCAAAATCAGGGGCTGCATCCTTCCAAGACTATCCAAATTCAAGGGCTGCATTCTTCCAAGACTGTCCAAAATCAGGGGCTGCATCCTTCCAAGACTGTCCAAATTTAAGGGCTGCATCTTTTAAAGATTGTCCAAATTTAGGGTCTGCATCCTTTGAAGATTGTCCAAATTTAGGGTCTGCATCCTTTGAAAGCTGTCCTAATTCAGGGGCTGCATCCTTCCAAGACTGTCCAAATTCAGGGGCTGCGTTCTTCAAAAACTATTGAAATTCAGGGGCTGCATCTTTCCAAGACTGTCCAAATTCAGGGGTTGCATCTTTCAAAGGCTGTCCAAATTCAGGGGTTGCATCTTTCAAAGGCTGTCCAAATTCAGGGGCTGCATCTTTCGAAGACTGTCCAAATTCAGGGGTTGCATCTTTCAAAGGCTGTCCAAATTCAGGGGCTGCATCTTTCGAAGACTGTCCAAATTCAGGGGCTGCATCTTTCAAAGGCTGTCCAAATTCAAGGGCTGCATCTTTTGAAGACTGTCCAAATTTCTGCATCCTTCGAATACTGTCCAAATTCAGAGGCTGCATGTTTCAAAGACTGTCCAAATTCAGGGTCTGCATCTTCTGAAGACTGTCCAAATTCAGGGTCTGCATCTTCTGAAAACTGTCCAAATTCAGGGTCTGCATCTTCTGAAAACTGTCCAAATTCAGGGTCTGCATCTTCTGAAGACTGTCCAAATTCAGGGGTTGCATCCCTCAAATGCTGTCTATATTCAAAGGCTCCTCCAATTGCAGTCCACAAATGTGTCTTCATTTTCCCCCGATTGGAGGATCCTTCTCGGCCTACCCTATCCCAAGTTGCCTTGCGGGCCGACCAGGAGATTTTTTTCCCTTGTGATGGTGGATGAACCAAGAAACAGGAGTACAGTTGTAAATAAAAATCTGGCGGTAATTTATTTTAAAAGTGGTTGTGTTAGACTTCTGCCATTTGCATATACATGGTTGTTTATATTATTCTTATCAGAAATCATTGTAATGCTTCTATGTTTTACCAATTCTTCATACATTGTAATTAAAAAAAGTAACCCCTGGCTCCAAGAAGAATGAAACTTAAGGACAAACTGACACTTAAGGTTGTGACTTGTGCTGAACAGTTTTTATGTCAAACTCTGATGGAAGTTTGCATAAAACTTTAGTTTCTGCACAGCCCACAGAGCTGCTGTATTATTTAATAAGTCAGTCCCACCCAGCAGGCCTGCTGCTCTCACTCTGTTGACTTACAGAGTTAATTGAGCAGCTCTGCCAGGACCACTGAAGTAGACTACTTAAAGCTGCAGTAAAACTAGAGCCCAATTTTCTATATTTAATCTGTTCAGCTCAGTGTGAGCACGCTGAAGGTCAGCACACCCCCCCCCCAAACACCCCGAGGACAAAACAGTTTGGCTGCACAAATGAGCAGCAGAAGCAACAAAAAGTCTGCAGATTATTAATGGCAGGATTATCAAACAGGAGGTAATACAGCAGTTATGGGACGAGGTATTAAAACGCAGAGATAATGGTTTCTGTGCCGAACAATAGCTCTGCCCCCAATTTAACACTCAGACATTATTCCTGCTCATCCCTGAGAGTGAAGACACCTCAGGCTGTTGGACGCCAGCTGAACCGGGCCGGGCCCAGAGCAAAAAAAAAAAAAAAAAATTCCTTCATTAAGAAGCAGTTCTGCCTCTGCTGAGTGACTCAAATTAAACACAGAGTGGTTTAATTGAACAGGAAGCTTCAGGAACAGATGGGGGACCAAACCAGAACACCTCCAACTGGTCTGGCTCTGATCTGAAACGAGTCATGAGAGACAACAGATCTGAACGGTAGGCGACCCCCTCAGAGCGGTCTAATTGGAGGTGTGCTGGGTTTGAGAGCTCACGTAGGACCCGCTGACAGGCTTCACCTCCTCCTCCTCTTCATCAGCTGGGAAAACAGATCAAAAGCCCCTAAAGAGACGTTTCATAAAAGGKCTTCTGTGGAAAAGTTTGAAATATTTTACCGGTTGTAGACGGCTTTCAAAGACCACGGTTTGGACGAGCTAATGGCTAACCTGATGGGGACCAAGACCTGAGTGAGTGCAAAAACTCCATGCAGGATTTTAAACCAGAATAACTCTGCAAAGCAAAGATTTGGTATCAGGTCTGCTCAGACTGGTCAGAGTGGACAAACTTCTGAAGTGGATTTCTGTCTTCAAATTTCTAAAATCTCTTTGAGATTCGGCCGTTCATACTTTTTTCCCCTTCTAATGGCCCATTTCTGCTCTGCACTGGACCCAGGATCTGATTGATTCCAGGTTTCCACTGGTGCCACTTAGTGTAGTATCGGTACGGTTTGGTACGGGCCATTTCCCTTAGGCCAGATCCATGGAACCGGCCCTTTTTTAAGTACCTACTTTGTTGTGGTTCCAACCGGTCCCAGTCGACACCAAAATGCGACGTCAGAACACTGTTTGTCACTGATTGGCTAGTGGGTGGGGTCAATGGTTGTGTCTAAACTGCCTTTATAATAACAAGTCGAGGTGCCATTTTTTCAGTATGCCCCTTTTCCACTAGTGCCACTTAGTGTAGTGTCGGTATGGTTTGGTACGGGCCATTTCCCTTAGGCCAGATTCATTGAACCGGCCCTTTTTTAAGTACCTACTTTGTTGTGGTTCCAACTGGGCCCAGTCGACACCAAAATGCGACGTCAGAACACTGTTTGTCACTGATTGGCTAGGGGGTGGGGTCAATGGTTCCGTCTAAGCTGCCTTTATAATAACAAGTTGAGGCACCATTTTTTCAGTATGCCCCTTTTCCACTAGTGCCACTTAGTGTAGTGTCGGTACGGTTCGGTACGGTTCCAAGC
>NW_013953213.1:128502-129758 GCF_001266775.1 Austrofundulus limnaeus
GTCCGACCCGTACCTACACCAACCGTTCAGACACTACACCATGGAAAGGGGGCATTAGTTGTGTTTCCATCCTATTTTAATTCTAATTTTTAGTGAATTTTTAAAATTTCAGAACTTATTCGGCAAATGTGCTTCCATCTCTCATTTTGCGCATTAACTTTTTTTTTTCGAAAAACCCAAAAAACACCTCCACCAACCGACCAAAACACACCCATTGGAACCGGACTGGAACGTGAATGGAAAAGCACCTGAACTGACCGTACCGACACTACACTAAGTGACACTAGTGGAAAAGGGGCAGAGGGACTGGAGCAACACCCTCATTACTGCAATCTGTTGTTCCATCCTAACGTTGCTCAGGATGGAACTCTAATTATATTTTATAAACCTTTAAATTTGTCAGTTTTACATGACACACAGTACTTTGGATTTCTTTCCTCCAACAGGTGAACTGAGCTCTGATCCACAGAATATCCTGTTAAAGGTCTATTTCTGCGCGGGGAGTTCTTCCTGAAAGGGTTTGGTGTGAAAGCAGCTAACGCCTCCCTCAGACTGTGTCACCGAYCTCAAAGTAAAACTGTGGAAAAGTCCCTCTCTGTATCTGAGAGCTTGTCCTGTTTCATCTCTTCCTGCTGACTCATCGTCCCCTCGGGTGTCTGCTCGTCACTTTCAGAGAGGACGGTCTCAGAGCTTTCAGGAGAAATGGGATTATCTCTCAGTGTGAAGCCCGGCCTGAAAGGATGAGAGAGGAGCCCACAGAGCCGGGGTGGAGGAGGAGGAGGATGATGGGGACCCAGAGGAGGAGGTGTGAAATGACAGTTCTTGTGTGGAAAAAAAAAAGCCCTCGGGCGTCGCTTCCACACAGATCAGGAGGTGCAAACATCCCTCAGAGAGCACCAGTCCCCTCTGGATTAAAGCACCTGCAGCACAGCTCACGCTTTGTGTTAACAATCTCTATCAACACCCGAACGCATCGCTGCCTGGGACTTTTTCATCTCGACACAAAGTGCAGTGGTTTCTGTCTGCGTGCGGCGAACATGAAAGGTTTCCCGTCACCTCCAGCGGAGAGCTGCTGCCCTTCAACAAACTTTACAGACTCGCTTCAGAGCGACGCTGCAGCTTCTCATCGCTGAATCACAGAGCGGCAAGGCTTCCTGCAAAASCTCTGTCACTGAAAGTGTCCTGGCTGCTGAAGGAAGTGGTTTCCTGTGATGCTTTCTGAGCAGGAAGTTTGGGAGAAGAGTGACGGGCGGGAG
>NW_013953213.1:130787-132685 GCF_001266775.1 Austrofundulus limnaeus
GTACAAATGAAAATAAAGCCTTTTTAAACTTTTGCAACCAGAAGCTGCTCTTCATATTAGTGACAAACTTTGGCCTTTTTTGACGGTTTGCCTTCATTTTTGCTTCTACTTTTAATTTAAAACAAGTTTCCATTCTCAGCAGGTTTCTAAGGTTCTTCTTCTACATATTAAAAAGTTGTTAAACATCTGAGTGGTGCACTACTGCTACTAGTGGTGACAAAGTGTATTACACCTTATTCAAAATCAATGCGGTCCCACGGCCCTCTGGGGCCCAAAGTTAAAAACTGTTGTTCTTTTGAGGCCCTCAAGGTGGCGCTTGTGGCCCACAGGTTAAGAATCTCTGCTCTACATCCTCCCCGAGCTGATGTTTAACACATTTAGTCTTCTCTTATAATTCTCCATGAGCTCGGTCCTTCTCGGTTCGGTTCTGCTCAGGTGTGTGATTCCATCTCAGTGTATCCCTCAGGCTGTGGGCATGGTTGTAGGCAGACCGTTCAGGTTTATCGTTCAGACTTTACTTTTGATTCATTTATTTATTTATTGTGGCGGTGCTGTTTATGTGTTTGTGTAACCGTGGGCAGACAGTTTGTTTGGATGTCTGCTCAGCTTCGTCTCCTTCACTTCTCTCCAGGAGGTGTTTGCAAAGTCCTGCCTTTCCCAAGATCGCCAAAAAGGTTTCACCGTGGTTTTATCACGTCATGGTTTCAGTTTACAGACAAAAACTTAAGAAAAAACAAAGTCTACACTCAAAACTATTGTAAAAAAGTAAGAAAAAATGCTTTTATACGTTTTCCCAGCATCCTTTTGCAGCTGCGACGTCATTCAGTCACAGAGATGTTCTGAGTTTGTTGCAAAATTTAAAAAAAAATTGAAACATAAAAATATTTGCGTTTTAGTGTGACTGTTTAAATATAGGAATGAAATGAGCAGAAACACAATTTCAAAGACTAATTTTTTTAACGTCTTTTCTCCCTTTGCTCTGCTCTTCCTGTTTCACTCGGCAGTTGTAGCTCCGCCTCCTGGCTTTACGGAAACACGTTTCTCAAACCTCACCTCTAACAGAGACGTGAACTTTTTTTTATCTATGAATCATTCTGAGCTGTGTCGACTTCCATTTGTCACTTGGAGGGGGACGTGTTCAAAAACAAAACCTGACGCTGTTGCCACATGCCGGACTGGATGCTAACATGTTATTAGCCTTTTGGCAGAAACGTGTTTAAAATCTCTCCCTCCTGTAACTGCAGGGAAAGAGTCAGAGCTGATTTAATGTTTTGAGTTTCCTCCACATAAAAACTCGGGGCTCGCTGGGTTTTTACTAACGAGCCCCAAACTTAGTAAAACCCGGTCTGAACGTGTCTTTTAATGAACAAACAGCTGATATCGTTGTTATAAATCTCCCAACATCCCATGTTGAACAAATCATTCGTCTTTATTAACTTCCTGTTGTGGCTGCGGGAGCCGATCGATACCAGATGGATGAGAAAGTTTTTACATTTCAGGAAGCTTTGTGTTAAYTCCTGATGAAATAATGTGGAGATTTACTAAATGATCTGAGCAGGTTTTTTACTCTCTCTGGGATCAATTTGTGTTGGAGAGGAAAGCAAGGGGCTTCGCTCTGCAGCTCGCTGCTTTTATCTGATCAGATTTGCCTAAAATGTTCAACCTTTCTGAGACATCTGCTTCGCTTGTTATGGACTAATTATCTATCTGTGTCACCTGTTCAATGTTAATCTGTGTTGGCCCAGACAACAGGACTCCGTAACGGACTGACCTCTCTTGTTTGATAAAACACTCTTTGAGCTGGGAGCCCTGTGATAGGCTGGACAGTACATTGGGCGATCTGTGATTGGTTATAAGCACGTCATATGATGTTATCATGGTGTATATTATTGGCTGTG
>NW_013953213.1:139166-142434 GCF_001266775.1 Austrofundulus limnaeus
CAGAATGCTTTGTGTAGAAATAAAATGGCTCCGTCCGTGTTAAAATACATTTTAAAAATTGACTAAACTAAACATCCTAATTTTACAGTTAAAATATATGTTTATCAAATAAAGTCTAATGTTACAACTTATCAGGGATCCCTTTAATGAATAAATGTCCACTGAGTTGGAGTCCTCAATCTACCGTTTACTCAAATGCCCCACACAGACGAGGTATTTAATGTTCAAACTGATGATCTTGATTGGTTTATTTTTTGCAAACCTTCACTCATTTTTGATTTTGATGCTGCAAGATGGTCCAAAAAAGCTGGGTCAGGGGGGAGAACAAGAGACTGGGAAAGTTAAGGAATGGTTAAAAAGAATCGACTCGTTTGAAACCTTCCACAGGTGAACAGGTTGTAAACAGGTGAGGGTCATCRTTGGGGACAAAGGGAGCATCCTMGAMAGACTCAGTCGTTCACAAGCAAGGRTGAGGTGAGGTTCACTGCTTTGTGAACATCTGCATTAACAACTGCAAGAATCTAATCTTTTTATTTTACACAACTTCATTGGGACTGGGACTGAAAGTCAACATCCAAATTAATATTTTAATTAGTTTTTATAGTAGAAATATCTGGTATAGATAGTTTGGATGATTTAAAGTGGTGTTCTTTGAAAAGTTCAATCTTTGAGGTTTTTTTATTTTTTTGTCACTTCAGTAGAAAACGAAACCAAATATTAGTTTATTTATTTCTTCATCGTCAGTGACTTTTTTTTTTGTTGAGGTTTTAACCCCGGGGACACCAACCTTGCGGATGCCCTCCGACGGGCTGGACACGGAGTAGTCCATGCCGTTGTTCCTGCTGATGGTCCTCCACAGCTCTGCGTAGGTGCTGTCCTGCTCCAGAGGGTTGGTGCCTTTGTTCATGAAGTAGTCGTAGACGGCGGAGTCCCTCACCGTGCCGTAGTCCACSTCGATCTGCCTCGCCAGGTCCTGGAAGGAGCTGCAGAACCCGGAGAGGACAGACRGGACCCTCATCAGAGGCATCATACACGGTTCGTCTCTGAAGGGTTTGTGTCGGGAGAAAATCTACCTGAGATGGTTTACCTGGTTTTCATCTTTACATGATTTAAACAGGAACAGACTGATTTATCTTTAGTTTACAGCTTTAACCTTTTAAAAGCTTCAGATTTGTCCTTTAATCCTGTTTATAATAACTGAGCTTCAGCTAAACCTGAAACTCTTCATCATTTGGTGTTTTCATCATCATCATCATCATCATCATCAGTGTGAATGAAACATTACATTTTTGGCTTCAATCAGAAAGCAAAAATAAATAAATAAATAAAAGTCAAGGTCCGTCTACGACTCCTCGTGCTTTAAATCTATTTAGTAAAGAATTATTGACTTTTAAAGTTAAATAAGTAAGAATTTCACACTCAGGATGATTTTATAAAGCAGCTAATTTCCACTGGATCCTTTAAATTTACCTTTTAGAACCGAAACACAAACTTCATTTGAAACCCTTTGACCTCACCTGTAATTGGGTTTAAGTCATAAATTAAACGATTTAATGTTTTTCCTTAAAGGTAGCTTTTTATTCAATAAATGATTGATGTTTTTCTGCCAGAAACTCTCTTATTCTTTAATTTTTTAGCTCTTCTAAATGATTCATTTTCACCCAGGAACAGAATATTTATAAAGGTTGAAGCGATTTCAGAGTAATTTCAATTATAGTTCTAATTGTTCCTTAACGAAAGGGAAGTTTTTAATGAGTCGTTTGAATTTTTGCGGGGCTAATCTATTAAATCTGTGGTTTCGGTTTGTCTCCATTAATTAACATAAAAACTGGCGAGCGGCAGGAGATGTTAATTCATTTAGGTAAATGTTGAGTTAAAGAATAAATTACCCAAAAAAAAGTAGACCAGCAGGAATCTGAGACAAGTTCAGACTCTACAAGCTTTTATTTTGAAACTCTAGTGTTTTTGAACTTTAAATCCTAACTTCTGCATTTAATTCTCTCAAACCTGAGCGTTCTAAAAAAACAAAACAAAATGTGAAAACTATAAAAACTTAAAAATGAAAGATTTAACCGTAAAAAACAATTACTTAATTCTAGTTTTTATACAAAATAAAAAAATAATAATTTGCAGTAAATAAAACCTGAATCCATGTGGAAAACATTTCCAACTTGAACATCCTTCCAGTTTGACCCTCTGACTGGGTTGTTTTATTAACAGGAACTAACCTTCATTAACTGTGCATCTGGACCAGTTCATTCTGGTCCATCTGAGCAGAACCAGAGCTCCAGTCACTTTATTGAGATGAAGATCATCAASTCAATCTATCTTCCTGAGGCTAACGCCTCCTGGAACGACCATAAATCAGCTGGATTTAAGGATTTATTTTAGCAGCTTTCAAAACAAGAAATTACTATTTTTCATTCAGATATAAACAAAATGTATAATTATTAAACTTTAAGTTTCCTACGTGTTCTGACCTCTTTAAGGGGGTCAAACTCTCACTTCCCCACCCTAACCTGTGTGACGAGTCAGAACCAGAACGATACCCTCGCTTAAAATTCTTATCATTTCAGCCCACCTCCGACGAGCGKTAAGTTTTTCTTTATTACAACGTGTATTAATACACATTACCGCAGTGTGATTACAAGAAACACACGCTGATGTTTTCCAGATTTACTTTCRCGGGTGGAGCTGTAAAATAGTTTAATCTGGTGTTAAAGCCATTGKAGCCAAACTGGTCGAGATTAACCACGTCATCATGTTGATGAAGGTTTATTGTGATTTTTTTTAGAAATGAAAATTAGAATTTATCAATGGAAGTACACTGTATATGTTAATCTGTTTTAAGCAGCTGCTGCAGAGTTTAACTGGAGGCAGCAGGAAAAYAATCATTTCTTACTGCTATTAAAACGTAAGTTAATTGTTTTATGCTTCATTGTTTATTAACTGCACTTCTCTGTTTTATGTTTTGTGTGTGTAAAGTGGATGTTTGTATTGTGTATTGTTTCAGATGGACACCTCTGCTGCACTGTCATCAGAATATCTGACATGTAAAAAGTGTTAAAAACGTAATAATTTCTGCTCAAATGGAGGATTTTTAAGCAGTTTTGGCAACAAATTGAAAATCTTCCAAAGCACTTACTAATGTTTGAAAGTTTCTGGAAAAATGTTTCTTTAACAACCGGGACGTGTGAGAACCAAGGGGGGCTTGTTGAAAGGGGTAGGACATTTGGGAACAACTGGGACATTTGGGAACAACTGGGAC
>NW_013953213.1:144169-145626 GCF_001266775.1 Austrofundulus limnaeus
GATCATTACACAGTGTGGCTCTAATTCCTCACTTCACCATCTGTGTCGCAGTTTCACGTCTCCAAAATGAGCGTAGCATGGGTCAGAGCTGTGAGGCACCGCACATTTTCACGTCAAGTTTGGATTTTATAAATCACAACCTTGGCATAAAAAGTGGCTTACGCAAGTTTCTGGGCTCAAATTGTGCGTACGCCAGTTTTATAAATCTGACCCCAGAGCTTTGGCCTCCTCCTCATCTTCCTCCTCAGTTTTCTGCCTGCAGCAGCTTCACCCTCCGTTTCAGCAGCTTTAATCTCAGAGGCAGGGAGTTTGACGGGGCAGTTTCCTGTTCATCACAACTGTTGTCTTCTCTCCTCTAAAACCTTCAGTCTCACACAAAAAGTCATTTTCCAACACATTAAAAACAAAAACACGACAAAAAAAGAAGCCTAAATTTAATTTAAACTGAATCTCTCTAATGGTGCAGGAAGGAATCAGCTGCTTTAGAAAGGATTTTTAGCTCCTCTGGTTTGTCTGCGCTGAGGTTTTCCTCAAAGTAATTCAGAACCTTCAGGAAAATAAAGGGTTTGTCATTTCAGAAAGACAGCAGGATGCTGCTTTTACTCAGGAAGGAGGAAATAAGAGTTTTTCATTTCCAGCAGCAGATGAATCCACATGTTAATCATCCAAACAAACATTCAGAAAWTTGCCATCAGTGATGAAAGAATCATGAGAGTAAAAACAATCCAACACAAMGAGTCTGATCCAGCAGTGAAACGCTTCCTGTCTGTGAGCTCAAATTGAACGTAATGGTTTGTATTTCAGCGAAACTCTGAATTTCTGTTACTTTCATGGATAAAAACATCATGTTTGAACTTTAAAACACTGAAAAGCCACAGAAGGAGAGGCGAGGTTCAACAGATCCGGTGCTGGACTCGGGACTCTCTGCCTGATTTTCCACAGCAGCAGCAGAGTCACTACTTCATGGAGAAATATTCCAGCTTTGCAGCAAAGTGGACCTGATCTCCAGGTCCACTTCACACAAGCTGCTGAGCTTTCGTTTAAACAAGCTGTTCAGACACCTGAGAGCATCAAAACCTTTGGAAACACCTTCAGACAATCAATGGGCCTCATGCAAGAACCGTTCGTACACACAGATTTGTTCTTAAATTGTGCGTACGAGTGATTTAGGAGAATTTGTGGCATTCACCAATTTTCTCGTGTTCTAAGATTTTTTTCAGATACGAACAAAATTCACGTGTGGTCCAGACCTGTCGTATATTTTATGAGCAGTCGGTCTGCTGTTATCCAGACTGATTTTCTTCACTAATAACTTTATATTTCATTAGTTTGAAGAGTTGAAAATAATCACACTTCATAATTATGTTGACAATAGGTTATTCTGTTTGAACTGGAATGATAATTTTAAATGTAATAATGTAGATTAATGGCATAAATTGGTTAAATTTAATTAAATT
>NW_013953213.1:151207-151942 GCF_001266775.1 Austrofundulus limnaeus
GTGACGAGAGGAGAATGTGTAGCGCTGAGCTAATACATATATATGGTGATAGCATCGGGGCTAATGCTAAAGCTAACAGGCTAAGCTGAGGTTCTTCTTCCATAAGGCCCCAAAATGGCCTAAAATCCTTAAAATGGTCCCATCCGTGTACTATATATTTCAAACTTTTAGTTTAAAAATGATAAAAACTAATCAGCCTACAGTATTTTTTAGTCTTTATTTTACAGTTAAAATAAATGTTTATCAAATAAAGTCAAATGTTATAACTAATCGGGGATCCCTTTAGAGGGCACACATCTGCAAAATCTACTGTTTTAGCCATTAAAACACAWTTTGTTGTGGACTTGGGAGTCTCTCCCAGTGCTGTGTAGATACCTTTATATTCTGTTTGGGTCATATTTTTCAACCTGTTCGGTTTTCTCTGTCCTCTCTGATGTTTTCTGAACGTCACAGCGTTTGTGACAGAACTGCCAAATAAGGTCTGGACCTCCCAACTACAGTTTGGTGGTCCTCATTCTCCTCTGGTTCTGGGTCAGACTCTGGTTCTGGGTCAGACTCTGGTCCTGGTCAGACTCTGGTTCTAGTCAGACTCTGGTTCTGGGTCAGACTCTGGTTCTGGGTCAGACTCTGCTTCTGGGTCAGACTCTGGCTCCAACATGTAATGCTGCGTTCCAGTGTTGTATAAAGCAGAGATTCTTAACCTGTGGGCCGCGGCCCACAGCGCCACCTTGAGGG
>NW_013953213.1:152523-154812 GCF_001266775.1 Austrofundulus limnaeus
GGTCCAGACCCTCGGTGAGGACAGGAGGAGCTGTGGTGCTCTCACCTGGGCTCAGAAAGACCCGCCCTGCTCTGCTCTGATTGGATAAAACTGACTATTGCTCACATTATTTGTTGAAAGCCACGTCAGTTTACTGTAATCCTGAGTTATCCACCGCAACAAATATAAGTTTTTTTTTATGTTATTATTATGTTTACAGACAATGAAAATCAGGCATGTGAATAAAGAACTTCAATCAACAAAAAAACATTCCAGGACTTTCAAGGACAAGTGTAGTTTTTGGCGAAATTTCCAGGACCTTGAAATCATTTTTCAAATTCACAAACTTTCAAGGATTTCAAGGACTCGTGGGAACCCTGTAAGTGCTAAAAGTATTGAGTAAAAATGAGCAGTTAGATTTTCCAAAATGACATTTATTGGGAGGTGACTTCTCCAAAAATATATTTTCTAACAGCGTGCAGCTGTGATGGGTTGTGTACAAGCTAATAGTGTGTCAGAATGGTATATATTTATACTTCTCATCCAAACACAATTACATTCACTCTATCCAGGAGACACAGTTTATCAGGATAGGATTATTTAAGTAACAACAACTTGGAATAAAATAGGAGTAACGACTTTTTACTTCTTACCTTTTTTAAAAATGTAGTGAGTAGAAAGTACAGACAATTGTGTAAAAATGTTATGAGTAAAAGTAAAAAGTACGCTGAAAAATAATTACTCAAGCAAAGTACAGATAACCAAAATTTCTACTTAAGTACAGTAACTTTACAACTTTACTCTACAGCCTCAAAACGAGTCGATCTGAGACAGGATCAGAAAAGGGGCGGGGCTTGTGGAGTTACAATAAGGAGGAATTCAGAGCAAAGCATCGCAGTTCCACTTTATACAGACCCCAGCTGAAGGATTTAAAAGCATCATATGTCTACTTTAAAGTTCAAAAATGCTGCTCYTCATTTCTTTAACACTGGCAGACATGTGGTGCTGCGCTAACACCATCCGTCATCAGAAACGACAGCTGCCGTCCTAATTTTATCTCTTTTATTTTACTGGCTAACGTCACACTGCTGCACATTTTAAATGTGTGAAGAAGGAAAAGTCAGGTCTTAAACTTGTCTAATTTTGATGTTTAAACCTGACGTCTGAGACACAATGAGTTTGGAACTTCAGGTGTGTGTGTGTGTGTGTGTGTGTGTGTGTGTGTGTGTGTGTGTGTGTGTGTGTGTGTTCCTGTGCCTGACCTGGTAGATCTCATACTTGAAGCCCAGGATCTTGGCGAGGGCGTCCAGGACGTCGATGGAGAATCCTTTATACCTCTTAGGCTGCCCGAGGATGTTCTCTGCCACCATGACGAAGGGATCCTCCTGTGGGGAGGCAGACGGGGGAACGAGGGGGAGTTACCGAGGATCAAAGCCTCGGCGCCGACCAACTCTCCCCGGCGCTTCGACACACTGGGAGTTAAATGACATGTTTTCATCATGACGCGAGCGTTAAACAGGAGAAACAACAGCCCTCCTTCGTTTTCATCTGGGCCCTCGAGGCAGAGGAGAGCAGAGAATCTGAGGCTGTGTGTGTCTCTGTGTTTGTGTGTGTCTCCGTGTTTGTGTGTATCTTGGTGTTTGTGTGTATCTTGGTGTTTGTGTTGCTCCCTGGCAGCTCTGACACCTGGAAGTGTTGCAGCAGGCGATGAACCGCAGACTGGAGGTATTAGTCCTGCTTGGTTAGACCTGTGTGTCTGCGCCGCTCTGGCAGCAGAAGAAGAACTGGGCTCTGGAGCAGACAGATGCTGTTCTGGGATCACAGACTGTTTGAATCTCTTAAACTAATCCAACGAAGGCAGGAGCTGCTTAAAGCCAAAGTGTTGGATTACTGCCTTAAAAGAAACGGAGTTCAGGTGGAACTCTGATTGATGAGAAAATAAACTGCTCAGAACGTTTATATTAACCTCAGAAACTTAAAGGATCCAGGATTAGTTGTAACATTAGACTTTATTTGATAAACATATATTTTAACTGTAAAATAAAGACTGTAATAATTCTGTAGGATGTTTACTTTTTATCATTTTTAAACTAAAATTTTAAAAATATATTACACGGACAGGGCCATTTTATTTCCACACAAAGCATTCTGGGTAAATGATGACGTGGATAGGTCCTCGGTGCGAGGCTGCTAGCGAGCTATATCCACCCTGAAGGTTAATCTTGGACAATATCTGATGATCGACTCCGCTGACAGTTAGGTTTCACTTTCACTTTCACCCGAGAGCCTGCAGGAGTCATGGGCGGGGTG
>NW_013953213.1:155455-157251 GCF_001266775.1 Austrofundulus limnaeus
CACCCCGCCCATGACTCCTGCAGGCTCTCGGGTGAAAGTGAAAGTGAAACCTAACTGTCAGCGGAGTCGATCATCAGATATTGTCCAAGATTAACCTTCAGGGTGGATATAGCTCGCTAGCAGCCTCGCACCGAGCACCTATCCACGTCATCATTTACCCAGAATGCTTTGTGTGGAAATAAAATGGCTCCGTCCGTGTTAAAATATATTTTTAAAAATTTACAAAATTAAACAGCCTACAGTATTTTTACAGTCTTTATTACACAGTTAAAATAATGTTTATAAAATAAAGTCTAATGTTACAACTAATCATGGATCCCTTTAATAAAACAAAAATCAGATTGTTTCTTTTCTTCTTCGAACTCCTGCTGCAGATTGTAGATTTAGCCTCTTCTGTTTTACCAGAATCTGCAGCAAGAAAAACTCAGAATTTTGACTTTAATCTCAGAATTCTTTTATTTTATAATTTTGACCTTTTTTTGCAGAATTCTGCCTTTAGAGTTCTGACATTTTTTATCAGAATTCAGAATTCTGTCTTTAATCTCAGAATTCTTTTATTTTATAATTTTTACTTTTTTTCTCAGATTTTTATCAGAATTATAAAAAATGTCAGATTTCTTTATCCTCTTCTGTAAAATGAGACTTAATGAAACTAAAATCGACTGTAGGATGAAGTTAACTGTGCCACCTACCAGTAAGGTGACCACTTTCACTGTCACTCCCTGCATGCCGTTCTCTATCCGGCTCTCCTTCAGGCTGCCGTTCAGTCCGTGAACAGAGTCCCACGTGGCCAGCTGCAGACAGATCACACAGCATGTGTGTTAAAAAATAAAACAACAAAGTGTGGAGAGCTAAAGCGTCAGCGACAACACGCTAACTTGAATCATGTCGTTTGCTGAAGAGTCAGAGGTCCTCAGAGTTAAGAGGCACCACGTAGTGAAACCATCTATTAGAGAGCGCGGCTCGCAGGCGGCAGTTTGACAGTTTACTCACTGATCTCATCAGTTTTCACATTGTGGCTCAGTCCTCTGCTGCCAGACGGAGACAAAACAGGAAATAAGACCAGAGACAACATCGAGACACGTCTGCATTTCACTCTTCTTCATCCCAAGACAGAACAAACCCATTAAATAAGATCTAAAATATTAAAAACAACTTTTCTATCCAATCACATTCTCTGCAAAATGAACAGATTGTCAATCAATTTGTTTAATACGGACGACAAAACTGGATTTCCCAGTTGTGTCCTAAAGTSTCAGTGTCACACAGAGGAAGACCAGTGGTTAAAAGTTACACAAACAGCTTAAAGTCCTAAATATTCATTCCTTTGATTTCTGACCAACAGTTCGACCAACAGAACCGATGCAGACGCTTCAATTTCTCCTCTTTTTGTGGTTTTTGACAGAGAGCATCTCAGTCACCATGGAAACACACAAACACAGCTGGGAATCCTTTTTTTTTCTGCACAAAGAATCAGCGTGTTTGTTCTGGAGTTCTGCTAAAATCAGAGAAAACACACACAACACCCACAGTCTGGTACAGCTATCTTCACGGGGACCTGGCATTGACTTCCATTACATTTCTACAGCCTAACCCTGACCACAAACCCTAAGGCTAACCTCACAGGTACCTACCTGACCCTAAAACTAACCTCACAGGTACCTACCTGACCCTAAAACTAACCTCACAGGTACCTACCTGACCCTAAAACTAACCTCACAGGTACCTACCTGACCCTAAAACTAACCTCACAGGTACCTACCTGAGTCTAAAACTAACATAACAGGTACCTCTAC
>NW_013953213.1:158528-159821 GCF_001266775.1 Austrofundulus limnaeus
CACACACACACAGGAATTTTGACTGGGTGGGATTCACACAGATGCATGTCTCCTGTCCTTTTACCCACAACACATTTGCACATTTCATGRTGCTCTCAGTCAAGTGTGGCTTTATAATAAAACAGTTCAAACAGTTCAACAAATTCATTAATGAAAACAAAACAAAACCTGATTTATTCCACAGAGCTGTAAACAGCCAATCAGAGCCTCTGAACAGTAACAGGAACAGGAAGTAGATATTTGTAACAACCTGATCTGCTAACGGTGCTCATTCTGACAACAAAAGAGAATAAAAATATAAATTATTCAAATCTTCATAAACCAACAGATGTCTAGAAAAAATGTTTAACTCTGATTAAAGCCATGATTCTGCAATTTCTGGTTGTAATTGATAGAAACAGAAACAAAGCCTGGGTCATTCTTTTCTTGCACAGATACTTTCAGATTTTATAGAGCATCTTCTCTGGAACCTTCGCTTTGTAAAATGACTAAATATACCACTCAGCCCTAATATTGTAATGTACAATTTCCTGTTACGTTGTGTTCTGCTTGTCGTTTTCTTTTTGTTGCAGCTCAGCAGTAAATCCAATGCTTTTCCCAGCCTTAGATAGTGACAGTAAAACTCAATGAATTTCCAGGTTGTTCTGTGGGACGAGTGTCGACAGACTGAAAAGCAAACCCACTCAGAACTCTGACAGAAGAAAAGGAAGCAACCTATTAGTCCCTGTAAACTGTCACACTAATCCCAATTCTTTTTTTTCTCTCCACAGAGAGGTTCACAGCCAGAACAATCCTCTTCTTTTCTGCCTTTTTAATACAAACAAACAAACATGAGCTGGAGATGAAAGGAACGGGAGCAGAGAGGCGACTTAAAGGAGGCCGGGAGTGAAGGAGAAGCAGCAGGAGTGATAGATAAAAGAGAAGAAAGAGCGAGAGCTATTCTCAGCTTGGCTGTCCTTTCCGTGATCCCCATCCCTCCTTCTTCTGCACGTGGGAGAGAGCGGGGGGTGTACCTCATTAGCAAAGATCATTTATCTCCAGAGTTTAAACTCTGAGTCGTTCCTGTAACTCATTTAAACTGAGCAATTGGTCAAATCAGAGACAGAAACCCAGTGGTGGGCACCAGCCCGCTAAAACGCAAATCCGCTAATCGCGGACCAAAATATTTTGTTTGCACTTTAGTGGTCTTACTAATTTTTATAATTCATAAGCAGATTTGTGCTTTCTAAAATCCAAGCTCTTATTTTGAAGGGAAGATAGTTTCCTCTACTCCGTGCTTTCGTTTCCCGTCAC
>NW_013953213.1:163780-165451 GCF_001266775.1 Austrofundulus limnaeus
ATCCATGTATAAGCCGCACCGGAGTATAAGCCGCATGGTTCAAAGTTCAGGAAAAAAGCCTCGGCTTATAGTCCAAAAAATACGGTAGTTTATGGTCAATGATGGTTTTAAAGCAGCTTATTTTGACACATTAATTATTTTTGTTGCATTGAATCATAAATATGAAGTTTAAATTTGATTTGAAATCTGTTTTTATATTAACAGAAAAATTGCTTAAAAACTATTTTTTGGGGGGTGGGGCCGGATGGAAGTCACCCACGGGCCACATTTGGCCCACCGGCCTTGAGTTGAACACATGTAATTTATACGAAATACAAAGTGATGAAATGTCCATTTGGTGAAACATCCGTTGAGCTTTTCTGAACCGTCTCCTGCTTTATGAAGATTATGTTGTGAATATTTCCTGCTCTTCATCTCCTCATGGACTCCAGATGTGAACTGACTTCATTACAGCTGCGCTCGTCTTCCTCCTGGTCTCCTTTGTGCAACACGTCCTGCTCTATTTTCTGACCGAGCTGCTGGGTTAGCAGAGGTTAAAAGCTTAAATTGACTCTTTGAAGCAGGAAAAAAAAAGAAAGACTCATCATCAAAAGAGCGCTCAGGCCTAAAGTCATGTCCATTAGCCAATTTGCTGTAACATTGAATTTCTATAATTCAGCTGGAGGAAGAATTAGAAGTAGATTATCTTAAAATGTATAGAGCTGCTGCTTAAACTTTGTAAAAAGGATTTTTTTTTATAACTCAACCTTATCACTGTAGCTCCTTTAAATACAAGTGTAACCCAAAGAGCTTCACAGTCGACTTAATGAGGCAAACAAATGAGATAATTGGCAACAAAAAAGGAAAACAAGAGAAGCAAATGAACCATGAAGTCATAGAAAAGAGTAAGTTCAGAAACAAAACCCTGAATAAAGGTAAACTCTCTAAAAACACACTGACTTAACTGCAAAATCCACTTATTTGGCTGTTCAATACGTTCTGTTGAATTTATTTTCTCCTGGAGCTGAAAAGATCTCTTTATATTCTGTGAGTCAGATTTTTCTATTCGTTCAGTTTCTTTATTTTCCTATCACAGTTTTTATGATGGAACTTTTAATGAGGTCTGGACTTTCCAGCTACAGTTTGGTGGTCTTCATTCTCCTCTGGTTCTGGGTCAGACTCTGGTTCTGGGTCAGACTCTGGTTCTGGGTCAGACTCTGGCTCCAATGTGTAAGGCTGGAAGGACAAGTCTTCCCTTGATGACATCTTTTAATTCATTTGTAAATAAAAACATTTCTGTGCAGGTACACTGCAAAAAATGTCCATCAAACCAAGTCTTACAATCTTATATCAGCCAAAAAGTATTTTTGATCTTATTTTGTGACTGATATGCTAAATAAGAGCAGACTGTTAGATTATTATTCTTCTTGGCCTGGAGAATTTTCTTATTTCATTCATCCGATTATTTCGTTTTATTTAAGTCCGAATCTTCTGAAATTCCTCAAATGAAGTGAAATAATCTGACAATGGAATAAGACAACTGCACTCAGTAATATTTCATGAAATATGAAAATCCTCCAGGCTAACAAGATGAATAATCTAACATCGTATTTTTTCAAAGTGGCCACCAGGGGGTGCTAGGGGGGCCTCTGAAAGTTAGAGGGAAGATTAGAAAAAAATTTAATGAAAAAA